>NW_020619152.1:0-1661 GCF_003573695.1 Papaver somniferum | reverse complement strand
TCTCATTTCAATCATTGAAACATTCTTAGAGGATGTTAAATAGAGGTTATTCACACACTATTTTTCATCAAAGCAATTTTCAAGATATTGAAATAATCAACATGACTTTCGGCTCGAAATAGCAAATGTGTATAGTCGAAGTCTATATAGCAATACGACTTTTTTCTCAAGATAGGAGATAAAGTAGATATACTTTTGAGTGATAGATAAGTTCAAGTCTCCACATACCTTTTAATAGATGAAGTTCCACCAGTTCCTTGAGTAGTTTTTCGTCTTTGTATGATGAACGCCGTGGAGTCTAGAGCTCAACTACACTTTCTATCCTAGTCTGAGAATTAGCTACAAGTAGATTATAAATCAAGACTCATAGTTTTGGAAACTAAACTTGACAAACAAGCTTGAGATAGCAACGCTTGCGAGTTCGACCGAGCAGTGCTTTAACAATCCCCCCTTTGTCAAATTTAGTGACAGAACTATCAATACACAAGGAATACAAAATAAAAAACTTTACAGCTTTTCTTCAACATGCATGATCTCCTTGGTTCTTCAACATTACTGGAAATCTTCGTCACTTTCAAGTACTCCAATGATTCCAAAGATATTAAATGTAGCATCATCGTTGTTGAAGATCCGTATCCATAACAATGAGAAAACAAAAGCTCCCAATCATTGTTACACCGTGTCATAGTATAATTACACAACATCAAAGTTCAATTGTATCACAACTTCGATAAAAATAATATGGTGATATGTATCACTCCCCCTTAGTCAATACTCCATATCACATGGAAACCACTCCCCCTTACATAATGATCCGAAAACCATATGTGTTTGTAGTGTGAACTACACGTTAATTCTCCCCTTTTTTGTCAATAAAATTGGCAAAGGTACGAAAACTAGTGGGATCCTAATGAAATTTCCATAGAGACATTGACAAAGAAAAAACACATATCAACTTTTTAGATGCAATCATATAACCGAAACTAAATGCATTCATCAAGGAGTTTATAAAGATACAAGATAACCCCTACAATATTCCACAGCCACACTCCCCACAAAGACATGGAAATTAAGCACAAGTTCAGTTAAGAACTCTCCCCCATAAAATGTCATTCCCGAAAGAACAACAAGAGCGACCTTACTTTCACAAAAAAGAAGGATTTCTTAGGACAACAATAAATCACATAAGAATATGAATTTGTATCCAAAATACTTAATTAAGTTAACCACAAGAGAACCCATGATTAATTCAATCGGAAATGCTCAACATAAGAGAACTTACGGAGCCACACAGTATATACATAAAAATATGGATCAGAGAAGATCAAAACTGCGGAATAAACAAAGATTAATTCTATATTTCATCACTATTTGCATAATGACATACATAGACTTAATCTTTGTAAACAAAATTTCATCCTTTCTTCCATCAATATTTTCATAATGACATAAAAGGCTTAACTTTTGTTCACGTATGGGACAATCACGGTTCACGGACGCAAACACACATATCCCATAACAAGTTGCAATATATAAAACCATAAAGATTAATACTGCAAAATTATCTTCCAAACCAACTTTAGAATTTAAACAAATAAATCTAAAAATATTGAAGATGAAAACATTGGACATATCTATGTGTAATCACAATATTGGTTATT
>NW_020619151.1:0-1546 GCF_003573695.1 Papaver somniferum | reverse complement strand
CTTAGCAATTGGTGTTTCATCCTTATTTTCAATGTAAAGGATGACTTCCCTCTTTATTTTTGGAATCAACATAAGTAGAAATGCAATTTGGATAACATGTAGAGCCTTTAAATGTATTATTTTTTACCAAATTTATTTTTTAGAAAATTTTATAATAAAACTGATTTTATCTAGTTTATAGTATGTTTTCAAAATAAAGGATTTCGAATTCTAACGAAGTGACTAGACTTTCTTGAGTCAATGCATCCAAAATGCAAGCTTTTTTCGACTCTCCTCTAGACATGTAATTTGTGACGGAAATATTTTTTATGAACATTTTTTATTCAAGGGGAGTCTTTCTTGTTCATGATTTGGTCTTGATCACAGAATTCCGACATCTAACGAAGCCGGTGGACTTCCTTGAGTCATTTGTGTTTATGATATCTTATTCAAATTTTTCAATGATTATCTAGCTTAAAGAAGATCCTACAATCGTTAGGAGGTTATTCACGGATGCAAAACTTATCTCCTTCTTTACATGTTTTATTTTAGTTAATCTATGACCTTTTTAAGAGATTAGAAGTTCATTGTTTGAAGGGATATTTTGAGTTTGGTGCCTATAAAATTGTACACTTTTGCGTTTGGTGCCTAACATTGTCAAAATTTGAGTTTGTTGCCCAGTCAAAGAATTGACGTTAATTGAGCGTGTTGACCATCCTATTTAGAGATAAAATTGTGAAATAAGTAACAAAATTCTAAACTTCGTTTTATTCACTAACTGCACCTTATCTTCTACATACTCAATGTTTGAGAAATGAGATTTGTTGATTTTCATTCTCGAGGTTTTAGGTTCCACTCTTAATACTATCGCCATCTTCTTTCATTGCTAATCTCAAATCATATACTGAGATACTATTATTTTCTCATATGACCATTAGTTTACAAAAATTACATCCAAAGTATAAGCATATCTCCCTTCATTGTTTACCCGTAAATCATCCAAAATCTCTCTCATGTAAACCCCAATAATCATTTTCTTAAACCTTCAAACTAACCATTATTATATTGAACAAATGAATCCATGTAAATGACTCTATTGATTTTTCAAATCAATCATTATTGTATTCATTGAATTTTTTTCCATTTTCATTAAAACCATAGTACCATGGAAATCGGATTATGTCAGCCTTATTTCTCTGGAACGCTCATAACGTGTTTGAAAAATGCTCTAGAGAGATTTCCCTACCGTGGCCGGTGTTGGTGAATTAGTTAAATTAAATAATAATTGTTTAAACAATTATTTACAAATACACGTATTTATTTACAAAAGTTGGCAGGGGCCGAGCAACAAGTTTTGCTCCAACACAGCTTGTGAACGGTCAATCAGTCATTCGATAAATCAACTGCCTTATTGGGATCCTCACCAAACTCGAATTCTGACAAAGTTAGGTACCAAAGGCAAAGGTGTGCCATTTTATAGGCACCAAACTATAAATATCCCTTATTACAAATATTGTCTACTTATATAACTCTATTTGTCCCCCAAGGTTTTGTGTAATCTCTTTTT
>NW_020619150.1:0-917 GCF_003573695.1 Papaver somniferum | reverse complement strand
ATTATCAGACGCACCCACATTGTTAACTGGAGGAATAGATTCATCAACAACACTCGTTGAAGGGCTATCAATATATATATGGGTTCCAGCAAAAACCTTTGTAATTGGGACTTTCGTTGTTGGAATAATTAATGGTGGCGTAGTTTTTGCGTCCGATTGATCCACCAGATTTGGGACTTTATCCTTTGATATTTTCTCCTTCTTCCAAAATTTTTGAAGCTTGACAATCTCAGCTTCAATTCTGTTCTTGATCTCTGGATCCTTTTCAGCATCAACTTGCTCTTGTAAATCTCTATGTTTCTTAATACGACACTCAGCATTAATATGACCAATGGACATGCAGTGATCACAAAAACTAGGCAGATTAAGGATTTCATAATTTTGAACAAAAGCTTCCTAACCATATTTACCATTAATAATAATCTTACCAAGTGGCTTCGAGAAATCAATATCAATCAAAACCGCAGCAAAATAACCATACTCATAATTTAAGGTTCGCGGATCAACCGCACATGGCTTACCCAAACCTCTAGCCATTCTAAACAATGATTCATCATCCCAATATTCCCATGGTAGAGCTGGAAAACGAACCCAAACAGAAGCCCTTGTAACCTTGTCCGACTCAGGATCAAACATAGGTGTCCATGGCTGAATTTTAAGCTTTTCTCATTAATCTTCCACAAACCATCATAGCTAACCCTCTTGCGATCATCCTCATTGTCTAACTTGATAACAAAATAACCTTTAACCCATGGAATAGATTGAACCGAGCCTCCTACTTCCATTGATTCAATAATTCCCTCTTAACAACATCAAATTTGAGTGTTCTAAAATCTAAGCGACCAACCAAACTAAACTTCCAAACAACTTTAATTCTAACATGAGTTTCACGCGGAATTGTAATAAAAACTTCACCT
>NW_020619149.1:0-880 GCF_003573695.1 Papaver somniferum | reverse complement strand
TTGTGAAATTTAACTTGCTTCATATATTCTTGAATCAACGTACATAGAAATGCAATTTTTACTAGACGTATTGCCTTAGAACATATAAATTGTAATTACAGTACATTTTTCAAACTTTTTCTGTTAAAGATGAGTCTATCTAGTTTACAATTTAGTCTCAGAAATCAATTTCCGACATATAACGAAGTGTGTAGACTTTTTTAAGTTAACATATTATAAATTAAACATTTTTATGAACTCTTTCTTTTTGTGTTGGCTTTGTCTTTCTATTTGATTCAAGATAGATGAAATTTTTTTGGGATTTGGATCAGTTCTGCATGGTCATTCATCCTTCTTCTATTGTGAAATTTGACTTGCTTCATATTTTCTTGAATCAAACGTACATAGAAATGCAATTTTTACTAGATGTATTGCCTTAGATTATATTAATTGTAATTACAATACATTTTTCAAACATTTTCTGTTAAAGATGAGTCTATCTAGTTTACAATTTAGTCTCGAAAATCAATTTCCGACTTATAACGAAATGTGTAGACTTTTTTGAGTTAACGTATATAAAATTCAACATTCTTATGAACTCTTTCATTTTGTGTTGGCTTTGTCTTTCTATTTGATTCAAGATAGATGAAATTTGTCAGGATTTGGATTAGTTCTGCATGGTGTTTCATCCTTCTTCTTTTGTGAAATTTAACTTGCTTCATATATTCTTGAATCAACGTACATAGAAATGCAATTTTTACTAGACGTATTGCCTTAGAACATATAAATTGTAATTACAGTACATTTTTCAAACTTTTTCTGTTAAAGATGAGTCTATCTAGTTTACAATTTAGTCTCAGAAATCAATTTCCGACATATAACGAAGTGTGTAGACTTTTTT
>NW_020619148.1:0-351 GCF_003573695.1 Papaver somniferum | reverse complement strand
AAATCATCCAGTAAACCCGCTGACAGGGGATTCGCGGGTGTTTAGAATTCTTACCTCCCGTTCCAGACGGGGGATGAACCGTTGAAGTCGACTTGGGCCACGACTCCTATGTCATGTACGAACCCGAGGGGCTGAGGCGATATCGTAATCGCCGTCCTTCTCTGCAAACAGTTTATTTAAAACAACTCTTCCATAGGGTTTTAAAAATAAAGAAGAAGAAAAAAAAATGTCCAAAAATAAAATATTACAAAAATAAAAACCTTAATTACAGTTTCTAAAAAAATAAAAATAAAATTATTTACAAAATCTTCTTCTTCACTCCTTTTGGATTTCTCTTTTCTTTCCTTTTTG
>NW_020619147.1:0-925 GCF_003573695.1 Papaver somniferum | reverse complement strand
TTTTCTGTTAAAGATGAGTCTATCTAGTTTACAATTTAGTCTCGAAAATCAATTTCCGACTTATAACGAAATGTGTAGACTTTTTTGAGTTAACGTATATAAAATTCAACATTCTTATGAACTCTTTCATTTTGTGTTGGCTTTGTCTTTCTATTTGATTCAAGATAGATGAAATTTGTCAGGATTTGGATTAGTTCTGCATGGTGTTTCATCCTTCTTCTTTTGTGAAATTTAACTTGCTTCATATATTCTTGAATCAACGTACATAGAAATGCAATTTTTACTAGACGTATTGCCTTAGAACATATAAATTGTAATTACAGTACATTTTTCAAACTTTTTCTGTTAAAGATGAGTCTATCTAGTTTACAATTTAGTCTCAGAAATCAATTTCCGACATATAACGAAGTGTGTAGACTTTTTTAAGTTAACATATTATAAATTAAACATTTTTATGAACTCTTTCTTTTTGTGTTGGCTTTGTCTTTCTATTTGATTCAAGATAGATGAAATTTTTTTGGGATTTCGATTAGTTCTGCATGGTCATTCATCCTTCTTCTATTGTGAAATTTGACTTGCTTCATATTTTCTTGAATCAAACGTACATAGAAATGCAATTTTTACTAGATGTATTGCCTTAGATTATATTAATTGTAATTACAATACATTTTTCAAACATTTTCTGTTAAAGATGAGTCTATCTAGTTTACAATTTAGTCTCGAAAATCAATTTCCGACTTATAACGAAATGTGTAGACTTTTTTGAGTTAACGTATATAAAATTCAACATTCTTATGAACTCTTTCTTTTTGTGTTGGCTTTGTCTTTCTATTTGATTCAAGATAGATGAAATTTGTTAGGATTTGGATTAGTTCTGCATGGTGTTTCATCCTTCTTCTATTGTGAAATTTAACTTGCTTCATAT
>NW_020619146.1:0-388 GCF_003573695.1 Papaver somniferum | reverse complement strand
CTTGTGCAACCTTTGCTGCTGGGCTCTGTTCCAACCTTTGTTGCTGGGCTTGAACCAACTGAGCTGGGCTTCGCTGCAGACTCTGCTGGGCCTGTGTTGCTGAGTCACTTCAATTGCTGCTGGGCTTGAGCGTGAGCTGTTTAGGACGATCCTAAAGCCCAACTGGGCTGTGCAACTAAAAGGGGACTAAAAGCCTATTTTTGGGCTTCCCTCCAAAAACCAAGTAAGCCTAACCCATGAGTTAACCCACTTGGGCCTCATTCAAATTCAAATTCGGGCTTGTAATAATTAACTTAATTATTTATTTGGGGATTGTAATAATTTTTATTTATTTTCTTTTTCTTTTTTTTTATATATTTGGGACTGTAATTATTTTTTTGTTTTTTTT
>NW_020619145.1:0-626 GCF_003573695.1 Papaver somniferum | reverse complement strand
TTCTGCATGGTCTTTCATCCTTCTTCTATTGTGAAATTTGACTTCCTTCATATTTTCTTGAATCAACGTACATAGAAATGCCATTTTTACTAGACGTATTTCCTTAGAACATATTGATTGTAATTACAATACATTTTTCAAACTTTTTCTGTTAAAGATGAATATATCTAGTTTACAATTTAGTCTCAGAAATCAATTTCCGACTTATAACGAAGTGTGTAGACTTTTTGGATTTTTCTTTTTTGATAAGTCAAAAATTTGTATTAATAGATAACAAAATTTACAAGAAATAGTTTACAAGAAAAGAGGTTACAGCAACCCCAAAAACTTGAAACTATTTGAACCGAAAATAATCAACATTAGGATGTTCAACCGAAAATGTGTAGACTTTTTTGAGTTAACGTATATTAAATTCAACATTTTTATGAACTCTTTCTTTTTGTGTTGGCTTTGTCTTTCTATTTGATTCAAGATAGATGAAATTTGTAAGGATTTGGGCTAGTTCTGCATGGTCTTTCATCCTTCTTCTATTGTGAAATTTGACTTCCTTCATATTTTCTTGAATCAACGTACATAAAAATGCAATTTTTACTAGACGTATTGCCTTAGAACATATTGATTGTAAT
>NW_020619144.1:0-305 GCF_003573695.1 Papaver somniferum | reverse complement strand
CATTTCTATGTACGTCGATTCAAGAAAATATGAAGGAAGGCAAATTTCACAATAGAAGAAGGATGAAAGACCAAGAAGAACAAATCCAAATCCAAACAAATTTCATCTATATTGAACCAAAGAGAAATACAAAGCCAACACAAAAAGAAAGAGTTCATAAAAATATTGGATTTTATAAACCTTAACTCAAAAAAGTCTACACACTTCGTTATGAGTCTGAAATTGATTTCTGAAACTAAATTGTAAACTAGATAAACTCATCTTTAACAGAAAAAGTAAGAAAAATGTATTGTAATCACAAATAA
>NW_020619143.1:0-299 GCF_003573695.1 Papaver somniferum | reverse complement strand
TAGTAATTTCTATGTACGTTGATTCAAGAAAATATGAAGGAAGTCAAATTTCACAATAAAAGAAGGATGAAAGACCATGCAGAAGTAATCCAAATCCTAACAATTTTCATCTATCTTGAATCAAATAGAAAGACAAAGCCAACACAAAAAGAAAGAGTTCATAAAATGTTGAATTTTATATACGTTAACCCAAAAAATTCTACACATTTCGTTATAAGTCGAAAATTGATTTCTGAGACTAAATTGTAAACTAGATAAACTCATCTTTAACAGAAAAAGTTTGAAAAATGTATTGTAAT
>NW_020619142.1:0-463 GCF_003573695.1 Papaver somniferum | reverse complement strand
AGTTCATAAAAATGTTTAATTTTATATACGTTAACTCAAAAAAGTCCATACATTTCGTTATTAGTCGGAAATTGATTTCTGAGACTAAATTGTAAACTAGATAAACTCATCTTTAACAGAAAAAGTTTGAAAAATGTATTGTAATTACAATTAATATTTTCTAAGGCAATACGTCTAGTAAAAATTGCATTTCTATGTACGTTGATTCAAGAAAATATGAAGGAAGTCAAATTTCACAATAAAAGAAAGATGAAAGACCATGCAGAACTAATCCAAATCCTAACAAATTTCATCTATCTCGAATCAAATTGAAAGACAAATCCAACATAAAAAGATAGAGTTCATAAAAATGTTGAATTTTATATACGTTAACTCAAAAAAGTCGGAAATTGATTTCTGAGACTAAATTGTAAACTAGATAAACTCATCTTTAACAGAAAAAGTTTGAAAAATGTATTGTAAT
>NW_020619141.1:0-429 GCF_003573695.1 Papaver somniferum | reverse complement strand
TTTTAACTTGATAAATAATTTATTTAAGAGTTTTATTTATGGAAAAATTCCTTTTTTGTGTTTAACTGTTTTACAAGAAACAAAACTCGTTTTATAAGAAAAAACCTAACCCTAACTTGATTTGCAAATTAATTTTCCTATAAATACAACTCGAAAATCTCTTTTCAAAACACACAAGCAGCGACCATCTATAGGTCTTTTCTTCATCTTCTTGCTTTTAATTCCGTGCGGCGTTTTACTTCCATCCCCGTTGCTGAGTTTAAGAGTGGGTAACTTGTAATACATGTTTCGACCCATGCCCATGCGCGTGTACCAAGCACCAATTCCGTGTCTACTTGAAATTATTTTTTGCAAGTTTTTAACTTGATAAATAATTTATTTAAGAGTTTTATTTATGGAAAAATTCCTTTTTTGTGTTTAACTGTTTTA
>NW_020619140.1:0-826 GCF_003573695.1 Papaver somniferum | reverse complement strand
TGGCATTTTCACTGTGTCCATAATATTTATTGCATTTATTTCCAGTAAAGGTTATATGGTCATCTTCACAGTCTGTAATATTTACTTTACTTATTTCCGATAAGGGTAGTCTGGTCATTTTCACAGTTTCCAGAATATTCACAGCATTTATTTCCGGTAAGTTTAATTTGTCATTTTCATAGTTTTCAGAATTTTTGTTGCACTTATTCTGATAAGGGTAGTCTGGTCATTTTCACAATCTTCGAAATAAGTAGATATTTTGTTGTGGTTTTGTGGACAAAAAATCGGGAGAAAAAGTTGGTATTTGTCCAAGTCAAATTTCCTACAAAGTCATGACTTGTTGTCTCAGTCTTGATCCTAAGAGTTAAACATATATACATATATATATATATATATATACATACATACATATATATATATTGGTTTTCAGAAGTTACATTAAATGTTATTTTGTATAAATGTTGCGAAGTTACATTAAATGTTATTTTGTATAAATGTTGCGAAGTTACATTAAATGTTATTTTGTATATATATTGGTTTTCAGAAGTTACATTAAATGTTATTTTCAGACAAGAAAAATCCTAAGAATTATTAATATGAGACTGTTATAGATGTGGTGAAATTATAATTGTGATTGTCTGGATAATTGTCAACAAATATTATTGTTACTAATAAAATAATTTAATATTTGTAATTATTATCACGAAAACAAAATTCATTAACAATTATAATTATTGAGGGACTTATTACAGATATATAAATGACTAAAAAATAAACTGAAACAAGTTACACCGTGATAAAATTCTTATTTTAATATAGTGTCGAG
>NW_020619139.1:0-342 GCF_003573695.1 Papaver somniferum | reverse complement strand
CTGAAAGTGTGATTTCTTCCATAAAATTTCCATTTTTGAACCTAAATTTTGTAGATCTAGAAAAATATGAACAATAGCTAATCTTCATGGAAATTTCTTGAACCAACAAGTTACAGGAAGGATAAATCCTTTACTCGCTCCCTTCTTCTAGCGCCAAAAATATAGTTGTAGAAAATCCTACAACACACCCCTTGTAAAAATTTGTAGATCTAAACATAAAAATGATGATAAGAATGCTAAAATTGTAAAGAGACACAAGGTTTACGTGGTTCGATCAATTTGATCTACATCCACGGGGTAAGGTTTTACTATGATTATTTGTAATTACATCTTGATTACATG
>NW_020619138.1:0-957 GCF_003573695.1 Papaver somniferum | reverse complement strand
TTCACAATAGAAGAAGGATGAAAGACCATGCAGAACTAATCCAAATCCTAACAAATTTCAGCTATCTTGAATCAAATAGAAAGACAAAGCTAACACAAGAAGAAAGAGTTCATAAAAATGTTGAATTTTATATATGTTAACTCAAAAAAGTCTACACACTTCGTTATAAGTCGGAAATTGATTTCTGAGACTAAATTGTAAACTAGATAAACTCATCTTTAACAGAAAAGTTTGAAAAATGTATTGTAATCAGTTTTAATATGTTCTAAGGCAATACATCTAGTAAAAATTGCATTTCTATGTACGTTGATTCAAGAAAATATGAAGGAAGTCAAATTTCACAATAGAAGAAGGTTGAAAGACCAAGCAGAACTAATCCAAATCCTGGAAAATTTCATCTACCTTGAATCAGATAGAAAGACAAAGCCAACACAAATGGAAAGAGTTCATAAAAATGTTAAATTTTATAAATGTTAACTGAAAAAAGTCTACACACTTCGTTATAAGTCGGAAGTTGATTTGTGAGACTAAATTGTAAACTAGATAAATTCATCTTTAACAGAAAAGTTTGAAAAATATATTGTAATTACAATTAATATGTTCTAAGGTAATACCTCTAATAAAAATTTCATTTCTATGTACGTTGATTCAAGAAAATATCAAGGAAGTCAAATTTCACAATAGAAGAAGGTTGAAAGACCAAGCAGAACTAATCCAAATTCTAACAAATTTCATCTATCTAGAATCAGATAGGAAGACAAAGCCAATATTAAAATAAAGAGTTCATAAATATGTTGAATTTTATATACGTTAACTCAAAATAGTCTACACACATCGTTATAAGTCGGAAGTTGATTTCTGAGACTAAATTGTAAACTAGATAAATTCATGTTTAACAGAAAAATTTTGAAAAATGTATTGTAATTACAATTAATATGTTCTAAGGCAATACGTCTA
>NW_020619137.1:0-2049 GCF_003573695.1 Papaver somniferum | reverse complement strand
GCTGAGACATAATTGTTGCGAGATTCTGATCCTACATCTTGCCTCTTCTCATATCTTCTCTGCAAAGTAGAGAATGATGTGAGAAATGCCGCAACTGCTTATATTTTCATATTCCACATTTATCACAGTACTCTCTCTTCCATTTATTTCTTGACACGTCTTCTGTAACCGCTACCTTTCAACCGCTCACGTCTCTTCGTCTTAATGGTGTTTATTTCTTCGAGAAGTAAATTTTCTTTATATACTCTTCTCCCCCCCTCTTTCCACTTTTCTTTTTACTTTCTCTTCTATTTTTATTCTCTCATCTCTGCAACTCTGTCATTCTTCTGCAAATTCTGCTGCTGTAATTTTTTCTTCTTTCAATTCTTTTACTTTTTATACATTCTCATACTCTATATTCAAACATGGCTCCAAGTGGTCATAGATATGAGAAGAATCTACAAGATGTCCAAAAAGATCTTGCTAATAAAGGTCTTACACTCTCCCTCATTCCTGGTGTGAATGCCAAATCAATTCTTTCTGTCAAGCTTTTCTCCAATCAAAATTGTGATGATCAATCAATCATAATTTCGCTAGGTCAAATTCTCGCAGGTCTCCCTATTCCTCTTTATAACCCAGACATTCCTTTATTTTATGAAATTCTCGCTCATCCGAGATTTTCGCGAGCCATTTTCCAACTAAGTGGGGACTGCATCCGTCTGATGCTAGAGTTCGCTAATCGTGGTGCTGGTACAGGATCTCTTTACTCCACAGAACTTAGGGATCCAAAATTTGCAGACCTAGAGATAGTTGCTGAGAAATATACAGTGGCGAATTTCTTTGAAAACTACGAACTTATCTCCATGAAGAAGGAGAATACTCGCTGGGGTATTCAATTAAGAAGGAAAGATAACATTGATGAAGCCAAAATTCTTATGCAAGATATTGACTGGAATTTTGGTAAAAATACAACTCCTCGTCAATCCAAAGATGACAAATGGTGTGTGTTTCCTTTAATGCTAAAGGGTCCTTACATTGCTGGATCAAACGTTCTTCCTGCGAATCTCGTTGCATATCAACCTTGGGTTTTCTCCTGGCCCGAGAAGGAGAAAGAGGTATACTTCTCCCATTTAACTCATTTTTATACTTATTTATTGATTTTTATTATTATATTCGCTAACTCTTGCGATATTCCGTAGATCCAAAAACTAAAAGATAGTTATAACAGGACTGGGAAATCTAGCACTCTGTTAGCTCTTCGCTCATACACAGATGAGGTAAGAAATTTTCTTTTATGACTTTAAGTAGTACTGCTACTTCCATGCTTCAATTTCTTATTTCTATCTGTGTGTG
This sequence comes from Papaver somniferum, assembly GCF_003573695.1. NCBI lineage: Eukaryota > Viridiplantae > Streptophyta > Magnoliopsida > Ranunculales > Papaveraceae > Papaver > Papaver somniferum. The sequence goes on along the minus strand of NW_020619137.1, from coordinate 717 downwards.
AAGATTATTGCTGAAGTAGAAGAATCTGCTGATGCTGCAAAGATTGGTGATAAAGGTAAAGGTTCTCTTCGCAAGGAAAAATCAACTGGTCCTCCTCCAAAGAAAAGAAAAGTTCGTTCTCCTTCTCCTTCAAATGTTCTTCCTACCGAAAGTTCTGAAAGTGATAAGGGTGATGAAGATAACGATGATCTTGTTGCAACTGAAGATTCTCCACCTGAATCTTCTATGGCTAAGCTTTCTGGCCTCTTTTATGATTCTCTACAAGGTATGGGAGATAGCCAATTCGCAAATACCTGCAAAGCTCTCGCTACCCTTTGTGATGTTCCTTTACTGGATGGTGACAACTCTCTTCGCGGAGTTTCTAGATCAGTGACTCCCGACTTCTTGCATTCTCTCAATAGTCTGGTATACTTTTATCTTTTTACTTTTTTTTTATTGTTATAACTCAAAATTTCTTTCTATATTAATATTTTTTATTTCTTTTCGCAGACTGGAAAAGCTTCTTTTGCTGTTGCCTCAGATCTGGAGAGAAGACGTGAAAATCTTGAAAAGAAAAATCTTCAATTTCGCAAAAAGAATGAAGAATTTGAAGCTGAAGTTAAAAGTCTTCGCGAGAAAAATAGACAATTAGAAATTGATTCTTCCTCGTATATGAATAAAATTTCTAGTCTTCAACAAGCTAATAACCAGCTTTATGGTATATTACTTTTCTCTTTT
>NW_020619136.1:0-532 GCF_003573695.1 Papaver somniferum | reverse complement strand
ATTAATAGATGTCACCTGGACCGCTAGATATTATTTAAAACTTCTAATAATAAACTAAAACTGGTAAATTTAAGAGGATGGTTCAAAAGAATAGACAAAAGTATAGGTAGATGCTTAGTTTCGTAGTAGGCTTATTATCAATAAGTCATTGTTCATTAAGATTATAGAATTAATAGATGTCACCTGGACCGCTAGATATTATTTAAAACTTCTATTAATAAACTAAAACTGGTAAATTTAAGAGGATGGTTCAAAAGAATAGACAAAAGTATAGGTAACGGCTTAGTTTCGTAGTAGGCTTATTATCAATCACTCATAGTTATTTAAGATTAGAGAATTAATAGATGTCACCTGGACCGCTAGAAAACTGTCTAAAACATCTAATAATAAACTAAAACTGGAAAATTAAAGAGGATGGTTCAAAAGAATACACAAAAGTATAGGTGACTTCTTAGTTTCGTAGTATGCTTATTATCAATAACTCATAGTTCTTTAAGATTAGAGAATTAATAGATGTCACGTGGACCGCAAG
>NW_020619135.1:0-1154 GCF_003573695.1 Papaver somniferum | reverse complement strand
CTGCTTAGTTTCATAGTTGGCTTATTATCAATAACTCATAGTTCTTTAAGTTTAGAGAATTAATAGATGTCACCTGGAAAGATGGAAAATGTTTGAAACATCTAAAAATATACTAAAACTTGTAAATTTAAGAGGATGGTTCAAAAGAATACACAAAAGTACAGGCAGCTGCTTAGTTTCGTAGTAGGCTTATTATCAATAAATCATAGTTCTTTAAGATTAGAGAATTCATAGATGTCACACGGACCGGTAGAAACTGTTTAAAACATCTAATAATATAGTAAAACTGGTAAACTTAATAGGATGGTTCAAAATAATACACAAAAGTATTGGTAGCTTCTTAGTTACGTAGTAGGCTTATTATGCTTATTATCAATAATTCATAGTTCGTTAAGATTAGAAATTTAATAGATGTCACCTGGACCGCTAGAAACTGTTTAAAACATCTAATAATATACTAAAACTTGAAAATTTTTGAGGATGGTTCAAAAGAATACACAAAAGTATAGGTGACTGCTTAGTTTCTTAGAAGGCTTATTATCAATAACTCATAGTTCTTTAAGATTAGAGAATAAATAGATGTCACCTGGACCGCTAGTAAATGTTTAATACATCTACTGATATACTAAAACTGGTAAATTTAAGAGTATGGTTCAAAAGAATACACAAAAGTATAGGTAGTTGCATAGTTTCGTAGTAGGCTTATTATCAATAAATCATAGTTCTTTAAGATTAGAGAATTAATAGATGTCACCTGGACCGCAAGAAACTGTTTAAAACATCTATAATATACCAAAACTGGTAAATTTAATAGGATGGTTCAAAAGAATACACAAAAGTATAGGTAGCTGCATAGTTTCGTAGTAGGCTTATTATCAATAAATCATAGTTCTTTAAGATTAGAGAATTAATAGATGTCACCTGGACCGCTAGAAACTGTTTAAAACATATAATAATATACTAAAACTGGTAAATTTAAGAGGATGGTTCAAAGGAATACACAAAATTATAGGCATATGTATAGTTTCGTAGTAGGGTTATTATCAATAACTCATAGTTCTTTAAAATTAGAGAATTAATAGATGTCACCTGGACCGCTAGAAACTGTTTAATACATCTAATGATATACTAAAACTGGTAAATTTAAGAGGATG
>NW_020619134.1:0-470 GCF_003573695.1 Papaver somniferum | reverse complement strand
TCCTTGGTTGGAGAAAATATTCCTCATCTGAGCAAATGCTGCTCATGTGATGAATTGTTGAATATTTGATCGTCTGAGCATGTGTTGTTCATCTGATGGATTATTTGGCAACGTACCAAGAATATTAGTTAAAGTACTGGTCGTTGAACCGAGCATAATTAATAAGATTAATGACCATGAGGTCGTCGTAAAATTATTAAGGTTGGAATCTGGAATGATGATACTTGGATTCAGAAACCCTAAATTGATAATCAATTCATGGTTCCTCAGAATTTCAACCATGGGACGAAGGAGGGAGCGACTACATGGGACCGTGGATCAACCATGTAGTGTCCATATACTCACGTGAGCAAATACGAAGAATTCCTGAAGAGTTGACGATTTGTTGGTGAAAGAATGATTAAATGCTGGCTTAATCATTTATTCAAAATACTCGTCCGAGCCTTAGGTGAGAAAACCTAATTAATTAT
>NW_020619133.1:0-554 GCF_003573695.1 Papaver somniferum | reverse complement strand
AAGTAGTCAATAAGAATAGATTTAGGCTTCAGTGTGTGTAACATTCAGATCATTGATAAATCTCACTGAAATCCGCTAAGATAAAAAAGTTTATCATCATTAGCCATTTATCTTGATTTATTGACATAATCTTTTAGCAAGGCAGCTTATAGACACGGCTTATAGACCAGCTCATAGAGCATCAATAAAAACCTAAGATCACCATCCCTCAGGCTTATTTTTGCCAATCGTAAATCCCAAGATGCTGGTTGTTGCTCTTGGCTTTGTACTGCACCCAAGTAGTTAAAGTCACTCCCACAAATCCAGCAGCTGCAAATTTCGCAATATTTACAGCTGCCTTCTTATAATCGTTTTCAGAAACCTTCTGGTGTTCTCCTCCAGCCTCGGAGGAGAAATTCCTTGCTGAAATGAACTTCGAACCTAAACGCCTAATTTGGGGAACCATTGTTCTGAAGGGGTAAAAAACCCTAATTAATCCAACAGATCAAGAGAGAAACACAAATACAAGAACAAATTCTACTTATAAGATCTTATAAGAGAGAGAGAGAGAGAGA
>NW_020619132.1:0-715 GCF_003573695.1 Papaver somniferum | reverse complement strand
TGAGCAAAATAGTCGAAAAAGAGATTACACAAAACCTTGGGGGACAAAGAGAGTTATATAAGTAGACAATATTTATAATAAGGGGTATTTTGAGTTTGGTGCCTATAAAATGGCACACCTTTTCCTTTGGTACCTAACTTTGTCGGAATTTGAGTTTGGTCTGGGTCCCAACCAAGCAGTTGACTTAACGGATGACTGGTGGACCGTTCACAAGCTGTGTTGGAGCACAACTTGTTGCTCGGCCCCCCGCCAAATTTTGTAAGTAAATACGTTTATTTGTGAATAATTTTTTAAACAATTATTATTTAATTTAACTAGTTCACTAACACGGATCACGGTAGGGAAATATCTCTAGATCATTTTCCAAACACTTTACGAGCGTTCCAGAGAAATAAGGCTGACTTATCTGACTGCCATGATAACTATGGATTTACATAAAATGGAAACAAATTTAATTAATACAATAATCATTAATTTGAAAAATTAATAGGGTCATTTACATGGATTCATTTGTTCAATACAATAATGGTTAGTTTGAAGGTTTAAGGAAACGATTATTGGGGTTTACATGAGAGTTAGATTTTGGATGATTTACCGGTAAACAATGAAGGGAGCTATGCTTATACTTTGGATTTAATTTTTTGTAAACAGGTGATCATATGAGAAAATAACAGTAGCTCAGTGTATGATTTGAGATTAGCAATGAAAGAAGATG
>NW_020619131.1:0-396 GCF_003573695.1 Papaver somniferum | reverse complement strand
GTACTCCCTCCGTTTCACAAAGATAGTCCGGTTTGACTTTGTCAAGATATTAAGAAGACCATTGTAGTTTACATGTCTACCCTCAAGTACTTGCCTAATTTAGTTCAATTAAAATGTTAATAATAAAAACTTCCAAAAATTGATATGGAATTGCAAATAGGAAATAAAAAAATAAAATTAAAACATATGCCATTTTTGCAAAAAAGAAAAGAGATGAAAAGAATATAGAGATAAAAAGATTGTATACTTATGGAGGATAAACTTTATAAGGAATTTAATTTGGAACCATATATATTGTCTTTTAAAAGGAATGTAGAATTAATGTGTTTCCTTAATTATATAGATTTTTAGATTGGGTCTCATTAATTTTTTTTTATAAATATAAAAGGTTTAAGG
>NW_020619130.1:0-761 GCF_003573695.1 Papaver somniferum | reverse complement strand
TTTTCCACGGTTCTCCAAGATGCGTTCCAAATCTTTCCTAGTAATGAAATTTGATGATTCCTTTGCTGATGGATCGTCTGCAGCTTTGCGGACTTCATTTCCATCCACTTTATGAATTGGAACTACTTCGGGATCAGCATCTGTATATGTCTCCCTTTCTTTTCCATTTCCTTGAGTCTTTTCTGACATCGTGTCAGTAAGAGTTTTGAGATAATTACACAGCTCCTTCTGTGTAGCAGCCATGTCAGTCTGATTCTTAGCAAGATTTTCCTGCACCTCCATGGGATCGCCTTTGGTAGGAGGATTTTCTCTGATTTCTTCGGGATGTCGGACGAAGAGTGAATGATTCCTGGCGGAGTAACGTCACCTCCATTGTCAGAAGCAGGAATAGTTTCTGGAATATCATCATTAGTGTTTCTAGTGCTAGCATTATTTGTGTTAGGATCTGCAATTATGCGTAACCTAAGATCAACCATCTTGTGAAAGCTTGAGATTGCAACCGAGAGATTAATCTCCCACTGTGGTCGCCAATCTGTAGATGGGGAAAAACGATTTGCTGGTTTTTACGGAATTGAGGAGACGTCCGTGTGAAGACTACTTGAACCGAGCGAAATATTGAACCTCACATAGATGCACTGCAAGAAGGGAGTGCTTTAAGTTCGAGAAATCAATCTGTAGGACTCCGGCCTAAACCAAGAACAATGGCCGTTCCAGAGTCAATTCGGTCACAAGAGAGGATGGGTTGATATGTAGGAGGGAAT
>NW_020619129.1:0-403 GCF_003573695.1 Papaver somniferum | reverse complement strand
ACTGTATTAAGCCGCTACAGACACTAGCCTACTCCAAGCTAACTTCGTACTGGACTATAGTTGAACCCCAATCAGTCTCCCACCGATCCAAGGTACAGTTGTACTCCTACGCCTCTGATCCCAGCAGGATACTACGCACTTGATTCCCTTAGCTGATCTCACCCACAACCAAGAGTTGCTGCAACCCAAAATCACTGACTTGATAATAAACAGATCTGTCTCACACAGAAAAGTTTGTCAAAGGATAAATCTGTCTCCCACAGATAAACCCTAGGTTTTGTTCCGTCTTAAGATATAAAATCAAGGTGAACAGGAACCAATTGATAATCCGGTCTTATATTCCCGAAGAACAACCTAGATTAATCAATCACCTCTCTACAATCCTTCCTGACTACACAAGCGG
>NW_020619128.1:0-1390 GCF_003573695.1 Papaver somniferum | reverse complement strand
TAGCCGTCACCGAAATTTCATGCTACCATTCATAGCATCTCGTAATCGTAAGTCTAAACTATTCCGCTGGTTGTGCTTCAGATCATCGTATATATCAACTAGAGGTAGCTATAGACCAATTTGGCAGCAGCAGGAGCAGGTCTTGAAACCATCAATGGCCAACTATGGAATGAGTGCATCATCCATAGATCAACAATCGTACCAGCCCGCACATATAAATAGAGCAATGAGGATGAGTAACCCATCAAACGGTGCTGAACGAATGACGATCAACAATTATCTGTGCAGCAATACTGCATCGAGGAGCAACCACATGACGTCGAACAATATTATGCTTAATGAAAGAATGACAGCTTTGGATGACCCATCCAATGCTTACATTCTCGAGAGCAGCAACGCATATATGTTATGATCTTGCTGCCCATTCATATGATCAACCTACCAGAAATAATGCTACAAATAATAATCAGCTCAACCAAATATGAGAAACAGGGTAGCTAGGAAGGAATGAGTTATCTAGTGACAAAAGTATAATATGTAAACAGTATATAGAATGACGAAGCTGGTCAACAAGTAAGAAGTTTCTAATAAAAATGACGACCCCTGCGTTGTCTTGTAAGATATAAAAAGTTCTTTACGTAATAAACTAATAATATGATGATGAACAAGAAGATGCCCTAGATAGTGTGATTAGATATCCACACTTTTTTGTTTACACTTGGTAGCATGATTTCCAACCGAGGCGGGTTTGATCATTGGTAGTGTTACTTACTTTTCTCGGTACCCCACAAGTTTACAGCATTTCCTGTAGGAAGATTTCCGGTACTCTTTCTTTTTCGGCAGTGAGATTGTTAAATCATGTTGTTTACTATCTTTGAAGCATAATTGAATCACAAGACATGACAAAATCTCTGGTCATTTTGTTTACTATCATTGAAGCATAATTGATCAACAAACGGCCGAGTTGAGCTACTACTCAGGTCATTATATAAGTTCTCTATTTCCTATTTCCTACCAAGGGGAAATTAGGCTAAGGCCCAACCCATGGAACCCATAATATGAGGCTCTTAATTAAAATAAGTATAATAGGCCCCGAGTTATTAAAGAACGATTTTTTTTGGGATCATGGTTTTTTTTCAGGGACCATGGTTTTATTTTGGGTAAAGACATTAGAAGTAAATCTAGGTCACCCCTTATCTGGATATTTATATTAATACCTAAATTACCCTCCTGATTAATTTTGGGTGATGATTAGTTAGTGTTAATAATAGTTAGTGTAATGATTAGTGAGATGATTAAGTTAAAGATAATTAGTGAGATTAAAAATCAGATGATTTTTTTTTAAAGAAGTAGAATTATTGAGAGAGTAAAGTTAGAGAAGATGAAGAAG
>NW_020619127.1:0-527 GCF_003573695.1 Papaver somniferum | reverse complement strand
TTTTTGTGTTGGCTTTGTCTTTCTATTTGATTCAAGATAGATGAAATTTGTTTGGATTTGGATTAGTTTTGCATGGTCTTTCATCCTTTTCTATTGTAAAATTTGACTTCCTTCATATTTTCTTTAATCAACGTACATAGAAATCCAATTTTACTGGACGTATTGCCTTTGAACATATTAATTGTAATTATAATACATTTTTCAAAATTTTTCTGTTAAAGATGAGTTTATCTAGTTTACAATTTAGTCTCAGAAATCAATTTCCGATTTATAACGAAATGTGTAGACTTTTTTGAGTTAACGTATATAAAATTCAACATTTTTATGAACTCTTTCTTTTTGTGTTGGCTTTGTCTTTCTATTTGATTCAAGATAAAAGAAATTTGTTAGGATTGGATTAGTTCTGCATGGTCTTTCATCCTTCTTCTATTGTGAAATTAGACATCCTTCATATTTTCATGAATCAACGTACATAGAAATGCATTTTTTACTAGACGTATTGCCTTAGAACATATTAATTGTAATTA
>NW_020619126.1:0-309 GCF_003573695.1 Papaver somniferum | reverse complement strand
ACCAACATGTCCTGATCATTAGCATGTTTTCAATCAAAATAGATACCTCTTGAATTAAATTATAGCGTTCGAGTCTTTTCGAGTGTGTATTATTCGAATGTACACTCGAAACTGCTCTAAGTAGAAAATCTTGTTTATGAGGACTAGACTTCAAAATTTAGTTAAAATATCAAGATCATCTGGGTCTATAGACCAACATGTCCTGATCATTAGCATGTTTCCTATAAAAATAGACACATGTTGAGCTAAATTATAGCGTTCGAGTCTTTTCGAGTGTGTATTATATGAATGTACACTCGAAACTTCTCT
>NW_020619125.1:0-742 GCF_003573695.1 Papaver somniferum | reverse complement strand
TTAGGGTAAATTTTAAGCTCTTGATTTTGTAGGTAATAGTTTCGATTGAAGTGTTTTTATTCTTGATTAGGGCTGTGGTTTACTTATACTAGTTCCTATTGTGATGATAAAAAATACATGATTGAGAAGATGGTTTGCATCTGCAACTCAGTTTTGGAGACAACCAGTGATGAATAATGGGTATTGTGTTGTGCTGTATCTGGTGGATTCTGCAGTGAATGGAGCGATGGATTATGGAGCTTCTGAAATACAGTGGCTAGGGTTGCAGTTGAGAATTGAGATTGTGCTATGTGCAGTATGGAAAGAAGCAATTGCAGGTGAAATTCTTGAATGGGAAATTGAGTTATGGAAGAGTGAATGGAACTGAATTACTGTGTGGGTTGAGCTGAGCTGAACTGAAGTTGATGGTTGAACTGAGTGCAGTCACGCCATGGCATTTCAGGTGGTCTGGAATTGAGATTGGTAAGGGTTCAGCTGGTGCTAGTCTACCCTTTATTAATTGGGGTATATCAAATTAATTGGGGTATATCAAATGAGACAAAATAAGATCATTTTGAAGTAAAACACAAAGCCACTTATCCACCTATTTATAAAAATGGCTAATCTACCCTTTATTAATTAACACTAATAAATGTGATTAGGATATTAATTTAATTAGTTTATTAGTTGATTAAAATTTTGAAATCAGGTTTTATTTTAGATTGAACTCATGGATGTGGGTAGATTTTTGAGATTTTTTTTT
>NW_020619124.1:0-1095 GCF_003573695.1 Papaver somniferum | reverse complement strand
GTAACTGTGCGGGTGTTTCCAAGTTGTACTTCACCATGCGCACTACCAGACCACAGGTCATGCAGTCTGCCCAAATTCAGTTCGACCAACACCTTCTTCAGTTTCTACGCTACTTGACTACAAGTGATGGTTCAGGCTTTGGCAAACTACAACAACGTATTGCCACTCTTCCTATTAAGGACAGAGGCCTAGGCGTGTATACTATGGAAGATACCATTCATTACTGCTATTTAGCATCTTGTTATCAAACCAAGTATCTTCAAATTACCATTTTTCAAGGCAGTACAGACTTCAGTCCTCACTTCCAGACTGCGCTGGAAAAGTACATACGAGTGTGTGGTTTATCTCTTTCTTCTTTGAACATCAGTAAAATCGCCCACAACCCATGCACCATCTGGAGACCCGTTACTTTGATGTTGTCATGAAGGCTATACCATCCACTTTTGTTATTTCTGAACGCGACTCCATTTTGTGGCAGTGCAACAAGAAACCACATGCACATGATTACCTTATAGCAATCCCAATTCGTGGACTTAACCAGGCTATAGAGCCACGACAATTTCACTCTATGCTACAATACCGCATAGGTATACCTCTATTTGCTGAAGATAGCACTTGTTCTTGCTGTAAACGTGTTATGGACATGCTTGGTGACCATGCCATCCACTGTGCAAGTGAAGTGGGGCAGAAATACTATCATCACATGGCACGCGACCTATTTGCTGAGTTATGCTATAAAGCAGGAGTGGCGGCACGAAAAGAGGTTCCACTTGGTCTCACGTCAGACCGGAATACATCTCTTAAACCGGCTGCTATCATGGCGTATAATTGGGAGAACGGACGCGACATATGCTTCGATGTTACCGGCGTTTCACCATTTTCGAAAGGTGGAAACCGTGCGTTCACACCCGGGCATGCTATTGCAGCTGCTGTTACCCGTAAACGAACCAAGTATGTTGATATATGTTCGTCCCATGGATATGATTTCGGTGTTTTGGCGTTCTCAACCCTAGGTGAACTAAGTGATGACTTTATTATCCTTTTGAAAAGATTGAAGAACTGCATGGCGATCCATGATATTAATAATAACTTAGG
>NW_020619123.1:0-792 GCF_003573695.1 Papaver somniferum | reverse complement strand
GTCGCCAAATCTATAAATTCCAAACCGTGGTTTTTAGCAAACCGAGAAAAAAACTACAAAAAAACCAAGCTCTCACAGTTTCTTTTGGGGTGGTCCCAGTAGACCTGCGGAGGACAACAAAAGGCCGGTGTATGTGACGGTTTTTGCGGGGCGGTTTTTTTCTCGGTCTGTCAAGTATTTTTGAATCCAAAAGGCAGTCGCAAAATCCTGGGCATAGAAGGTACATGGTGCCGAATGATTGCTAAACAATTAACATTTCCCTAGTCCCTATCAACAACTTTTTCACATATTTTTAATATCGTGGTCCCCTGCCCCATAATTATTTTATAGTTTGTGCTGGTGGATTTACTCACAGCCAATTTGACGGATCAACCCCAAATTAATCATAACCCGGTAATCCCAGTAGATTATTGAAATTTTACTATTGAAGCCAATTAAATGTGGTTTTTGATCTGGGCCTCATTTTCTTTGTTCATAGCAAGACTGCTTAGCTAGTATCTTTTTGCAAATTCTTTTGAAATTTTATTCCCAAAAATTATCCGAAATTGCAGCCAAACATTACACAATACCGGAAACCGAGAACCGAAATCCATTTTCCAGTAGCAAGTACCGGGTTAGAGACAAGGTTAATTCCCGAATATAGGACATAATTTTTACGCCGGCCTGACCAAGCCTTGCGCAACCCGTTTTCATTTGGTCGTCCAATTCTATGCCTAGAACTAAAGTGCACAGTTTGACTACATCCAAGCATTGCGTGGCTATTAATTTAGCATACGATGTTGGATTCCTATG
>NW_020619122.1:0-419 GCF_003573695.1 Papaver somniferum | reverse complement strand
AACCATCCTCTTAAATGTACCAGTTTTTGTATATTATTAAATATTTTAAACAGTTTCTAGAGTTCCAGGTGACATCTATTAATTCTTTAATTTTAGAGGACTATGAGTTTTTGATAACAACCCTACTATGAAACTAAGTATTCACCTATACTTATGTGTATTCTTTTGAACTATCCTCTTAAATGTACAAGTCTTTGTTTATTATTAGATGTTTTAAACAGTTTCTACCGTTCCAGGTGACATCTATTAATTCTTTAACTTTAGAGGACTATGAGTTATTGATAACAAGCCTACTATGAAACTAAGCATCCAGCTATACTTCTGTGTATTATTTTAAACCATCCTCTTAAATGTACCAGTTTTTGTATATTATTAAATATTTTAAACAGTTTCTAGAGTTCCAGGTGACATCTATTAAT
>NW_020619121.1:0-761 GCF_003573695.1 Papaver somniferum | reverse complement strand
TCGGTATGGCTACTTCTGACATGGTATTCATACCACATCCATGCCGGCACCGAACTTTTTCAGCTGCAAAAATGGTGGATTCAAAGAAAAAAATCAAAATTTCAACCTCTTAACAACAATTCTCTCTTCACAATCATCCTCCATTTTCACCAAAATAATTTCCCTCTCAAATTTTCTTTCCCTCCATCTACTCTCACGTCACTCAACCAAACACAAATAATAATACACTCTAATCATTTATCAAAAATCTTAAGATCTTACTAATTATTATTAATCACTAATCCTGATTAGTGAGGGGTGGATTAGGAATTACATAAAATACTTAGATAAGGGGTGACCCTGATTTGATATTTGGATCCCATTTTTGTCCTTTTATTATATCCCCAATTATTTTTTATATCTCCCAATCGCGCGTTCTTTATCTAGGGAGAAGATAAATCATTGGTTGTGCTTTGTTTAACTTAATTAAAAATATTATAAGTGGTACTTATTAATTAGTTGCTCATTAATTGCTCATAATGAATGATTTATTAATTTTTCATTAAAAATGTCTTAATTATTCTAATAAATATATATTTTCATTAATAAATAATTTTGTTAAAAATTATATCAATAGAAATTAATAAATAATTTTGACAAAAATTATATCAATAGAAATTAGTGGTGGTAGTGGACGAAGTAGTGGCTGGTAGAAAAGGTGGCGGGTGTTAGTGAGTGATGGACGCGATAATATTAATGGTGGTAGAAGAAATAGTTGTGAT
>NW_020619120.1:0-630 GCF_003573695.1 Papaver somniferum | reverse complement strand
GAGTGCTATTAGAGACAAACATATCAAATTTATCCAAAGGATCTACGTCATCATCTAAACCATACATCTCTGATCGAGAAGTGGATGAAAAATCACTTTGGCCAATAGATTTATCAGCAAATACTTTCAGTTCATACTCTTTAGCCAAATCAAAACATAAATTGCTTACTCGAGTCATTTCGAAGTCTGCAAAAGATGGACCATAAATTTGCGGGAAGTAAAACTGAATCAATTTCATCTTAAACCTTGGATCCAACATAATTGCTACAGCCATTATCCCATTGATCACCATCCAATACTCTTGAAACTTTTCTATCATACCTGATGCCATTTCTCTTATCACAACAAATTTAGATTTACTCCACTCGTTCAATGACAATCTAATCTCACAAATACTTGGAAAAAAAAGATTGGTTATAGGATATTTTACTCCAGAAAACTTCTCCATGAAGTTATAAAATATCTTCAATTTATCACACATCTCCCTTGCCAACGACCAATCTTCTTCACCGGGCAAATACTTATATTGTGGCTCTCGTTGCTTTAGGCGAGTGAAGACCCTTTGATACTTAATAGCAATATTAAGCATCATATATGTAGAGTTCCATCTAGTCTCACAATCAAGGACTA
>NW_020619119.1:0-434 GCF_003573695.1 Papaver somniferum | reverse complement strand
TGTGGGAGACAGATTTATCCTCTTTGATAGACTTTTCTGTGGGAGACAGATTTGTTTATTGTTAAGCCTGCGATTGTGTTCGTAGCAACTCTTAGTTGTGGGTGAGATCAACTAAGGGATTCAAGTGCACATCATCCTGCTGGGATCAGAGGGGTAGGAGCATAACTGTACCTTGTATCAGTGTGAGATTGATAGAGGTTCAACTATAGATCATTCCGAAGTTAGCTTGGAGTAGGATAGTGTCTGTAGCGGCTTAATATAGTGTGTGTTCATTCTGGACTTGGTCCCGGGGTTTTTCTGCATTTGCGGTTTCCTCGTTAACAAAATCTCTGGTGTCTGTGTTATTTCTTTTCCGCATTATATTCGTTTATATAATAGAAATAATACAGGTTGTGCGTTGAAGCTTAATCAATTAGAGATCCAATCTTGTGATT
>NW_020619118.1:0-390 GCF_003573695.1 Papaver somniferum | reverse complement strand
TGGCAGATATTCTATTTTTATACATGTCAACCACTCATACAGATTAATAAATCAAAATATAAGTATGTACTGTATTTGGGTAAAATAAGGATCCATTATCATTGTTTATCAAAATCTGCTAGATTTGCAGTGCTTATCAGATCATGAGTTATTTCCTACTCAATCAAGAAATGGCTATGAGAACAAACCTTATCCCCCACCCACCCAGATGGTAAAATAGATTTATACACGTACTTTCTCGAGGATTTAAAGGAATTTTTTCCTAGTAAAATACATGCGAAAATTTATTCGAATTATTATTTCAAGGTAGGAAAGTCCTATTTCATTACTGTAGGAGCAAAAATATGTAACGAACACGTGTCGAGAGATGTAGGTAGAAGTAGCTTAATT
>NW_020619117.1:0-1239 GCF_003573695.1 Papaver somniferum | reverse complement strand
GGATATTAGTACGGTTTTAAATATTGTTAGGGGTTTAGAACGTGTCCATTTTTCTGGTGGGGAATGTAATAATAGTGCTGATGTAAATAATCCTCCAGTTTGTATTAAAGCTATCCTCGCGGGGGGAAAGCAAATCTATGTAATTCTTTCATTAGTAATGAATTTCTTTTCGATCAAAAGAAGAAAAAAAGATCAATAGTATATACAATAGACCCCAGCCTGTCCCTGGTTTTGGTTTGTTGTGCAACAAGCTTAAAGAAATGAACAATATTCAGAGCCGACACCTACGTGTTTAACGTTTCAGTGTCCACATATGAAGACAACTCTTTTCATTTAATCGTCTTTCCATAGAAATAAACAAAACCAGCCAACCAGCAAATAAAACTACTGGCAGTATCCCGTGGGTTTGCTTTAGAAACCTATTATAGGGCGCCAAGAAAAGAGTTTTGAGGGCTTCTAGCGATTCAAATATCCAACAGTGAAGATGAGGGCATCTAATTTATAAAAAAAAATACTAAAATACTCTTAACCTATTAAATGTTGAAACGTAAAACTAATTTGTTTTCATTCCTCTCCTTTTAACTCTTCCATTTTTTTCTTTCCCATCACCTCCATCGTCTATTTCTTCGATTAATCATTAATTCTCAAAATAATTCATTATCGGTTAACACCACTTAATCCACCCGCAATGACTTTAATAAGGTAAAAATCAAAAAAACCATCTTAATTCATTAGTTTTTATGCATGGATAGGTCGGAATCGATAGAATTAGGTTTTTGAAAAAACAATATCAGAATTGTCTACGGTGGGGTTTCCCAACCGTACGCATTGTCTACAATTGGGTTTCCAAACCGTACGCAGTGTCTACGGTTGGGAACCAAACCGTAGACAGTGCGTACAGTTGGGAAACCCAACCGTAAGTCATCTACGGTATGGAGTTAAGAACTCCAAACCGTATATTCTGGATTCAAAAATCCTACGGTTTGAAAAAATCATACATCCATATCGTAACTTGTACGTACGGTTGGGAAGTATGAATTTTCCCAACCGTAAGTTAGCTTATAGTTCGAATTTGAGGGTTTTCAAAAGCAAAAATGAATGATGGATTTTCTTAGTTTTGTCTTTTTGTGATCGTCTTCTTCATCGCGACGGAGAATAAGAAGGGAGAAAGAAGAATAATGGGGTATTTTTATGATCCTCATCTTCATCATGATTTATGAATGAAAATACAAGGAGAAG
>NW_020619116.1:0-442 GCF_003573695.1 Papaver somniferum | reverse complement strand
ACACCAAATACTTAATTGTATGTTAGTAACACCGTCTTAGGTGGAAATACTTCCGCCAACCCACGAAAAAATTCCCACGGCATCGATATATGTATGTTTGTCTGATCCCTTGGTTTCTTGATTTTTCCAGGGTTATGTTAAAATTTGGCTCCCATCCTAGACCATTTCATTGTATTTCCTTAAATGTAGCGTTTCCTATTAACAATGTGTGTCGGTAAATACAATTGTTTCCTAATACTAATTAAGAAGATGTCTCTGCACCAAATCAACGGTTTTAAGACATTTATATCCGTTGTTTTGAATTTAAGAGACACGTATAACTGTCTCAAATCGTGCATCTGGAATCGTTTGAGACAGATAGAGCGACACTTATAAGTCTCTTAATTAATCTAAGCGACACTTGTAGGTGTCTCTTAATTAATTTTTAAGAGACACTTACAAT
>NW_020619115.1:0-2871 GCF_003573695.1 Papaver somniferum | reverse complement strand
TGTGCTTTAGTTAACCGATGATGGCCCATCCAAACACATAAAATAAAGAAACATTAAGTAATTAACCTTAAAAAAGAAAGTATGTTACTTTTGATACATTCGACCAAAAACGATGAAAACATTTACCAAAGGTTTGTGAATGCAAGTGCTCAGCATCTTGGTTATATTTTCAAAAAGTTTGGAACTTTATATTTACAATACACGTTTAGAATGAGAGTTCAGGTGCTCTGAATTTAGTTTGCTTTTCAATAATCAGGGAGCAAACATCAAAAAGGGGTCATGGAAGTCAAACGGGGAGTTTAACTTGTCTCAATTAGGGGTTGCATAATGAGGAGCATAAGTGCAATTAAAGACTGATATTAGGAACGGCATAGCTAAATTGTCTATGAGTAATGATTATATATTGTTTGGCTATGTGGAAAAGAGGCAATTGATCTTCTTATTGAGCTTTTTACTGCCGTAGATTTGGGCTCAAGGTGTGTTTGAATTTCTTTAACCTAATTAGTTGAGATAGCCGTGAGAAAACGCAAAACGTGAAATGAAGGCTTCTATTTTGGTAGAGTACGCAACAGATGCTTGGACGCGCACGTTTTTGAGTAGGAAACATCAATAGCATCATATGTACTATATGTTTACGCAGAGAGTTCAATACTTACAAGGCCCGAATTCTTGGTATATAGGTTATTACATTAGCATATCCATTTACATATTTTGTGTTTATTTATTAGTATTACAGAGAAGTCACATTCATAATATATGCATCAGTGGGAAACATCGTTGATTTGAAAGTGTTTCTTTATTAGTATTTCCTTGATTTTAAAATGTGCATGCGTCCTAGTTTTTTTTTTTTTAATTATTTTTTTCGAAGAAAAGGTCATATTAAAAGAGAAAAAGAGAAATACAAATGACAAAGCTAATCACTCATTCCCAATTGCTCCAAATAAGACTAGGAGGAACAAATTTAAAAGAATCTGAGTCACAAGACCATAAGACAACAAGTTGCTTAACAGGATCAATATTTTCCGCAATACTTTTCTGGCGACCATCAAATACTCTCCCATTTCTCTCCTTCCATAATATCCAACAAATAGCATTGTGAATAATCTTCCAAACCACCTTCCCTCTTCTTCTAAGCACATTGGTATTCCAAGCTTCAAACAATTGTAACAAAGTTCTTGGCATCGGCCATGATATCTTAAAAGCCTTGATAAAATAATCCCATATCGCAAAAGAATACGGACAATGTAGAAACATATGATCAGAAGTTTCTCTTTCATCATTGCAAAAAACACACAAATTAGTTTGAGTGCTTATACCGCGATGAACTAACATGTCTCTAGTAGGGAGAGAGTAATGAAAACTTTCCCAAAGAATGAAGCTTACCTTGTTTGGAATATAGCTCTTCCATAAATGAGAATCGAAATTACATGGAGGATAATTACCTGTCAAAATCTCGTAGCACTTCTTGGCACTAAAAGTCTCCATAATATGCACTTCATCCTCAACTTCCCCTAACTATGGAACGGGACAGTCACGTCTAAGCAAGTCCCACTCTAACCTCTCATTTGCATTCAAAGCCCTCCTGAAATCACAATTCCATCTATTGTGCACAATCATATCAGCTATTGACGCATCTTTCGCCTTGGCCGTCTTGAAAATAACCGGAAACAAATCTTGAAGTCTCCCTCTATCTGGCCATTTATCCTTCCAAAACCTTATCCCTTTTCCGTTCCCCACTGTAAACTGTGCAATTTGTTGAGCCATTTGTTGAACAACTGGAACCATATTCACTACGTCATTTTTTTTAATTATATTATAGTGTCTCTGTGTCCGCCTAATGTCATGTCCATAGAGTTAACAAAAATTCTTCACATGAGATCTGGAGTTCTCTTTCAAGTTAACAAAGATTCTTAACAGATAGTGACGATAAACTACTCCAAATCCTCTGATGGCTGTGTGTAATTTGTCGAACTGTAGAGGCTTAGTTTTTAATTGGTATGTGATGCACCTTTGGAGAAAGATTTTCTAGCTTAAGAAGAGGTTTCGTAGAGTCGGAATTGGTTATGTCTAAAGGGAAACAAATCGAGCAGCTGATGCTCTAGGTGACATCACGTAATTGAGAAGTTTGCGAAGTTGGGTGATTATTACGGAGTTCTTAGATATTTTTTTTTGTAATAGAGATATAATGTACTACGTACATCCATGAACACAAAAGCTAGCCATTAAAACTCTAAAGGCAACCAAAATCTTTAGTCTATGAACCGGTCCTAGAATTTATGTTATCAAGTGGTTGGAGGTATTTAGCGTTCATCATAGCACATGGTCTATGGGGTTCACAAAATTTATTCTGGTCCATCAATTAGGCTCTCATTCACAATTCTGGTCCATGGTTCAATAGGCTCTCATTCATATATAGATGTTAGGATGTAGAAGATGGTCCTTAAGGATGGAGGTAAAAGCAAGACATAATTTTATGTGTACCTAATTTGCTAAAAAAAAATTACTCATGGTAAAACTATATTTCGTGAGTCTGATTAGTAAACTTATTAGAGGTTTTGAATCTTTTGATAGTGGAGTATAACTCAGGTACATAAGAACATGCACCGATCGTACAGTCCAATAAGTAAAATATTGTTTAAATATATATATATATATATTATTTTATTTTGATCAATACAACAAAAAAATTTATTAATAAAGAAGAAATGTTACAGAGAGTGGAGGAGAGGAAAAGAAAGAAGGGATTTTTAACAAACTGCCACACTTGCAAATCCCGATTCAAGAAAATGCCACCGTTTTTTTCAGAGTTTATTAAATGCCACAACCGTTAGTTTTTCCGTCAGGACCCACACACTTGGTCTTTTTCGCTGA
>NW_020619114.1:0-313 GCF_003573695.1 Papaver somniferum | reverse complement strand
ATAACGGAGTTTTAATTCTGCTTTCGCCGAAATCGGGTATTCTCTCTCCTTTTACTCTACTCAGCATGTCCCTTTCCATATGTTGCATTTAATTCTTTCCATATTTTGAAACATTGAGGACAATGTTTAGTTTAGGTTTGGGGGTATAGAGTAGATACCACGATAATATGCCATAATTGAAAACAAAATTCCATCTTTTTGAAAAATTGAAAAATTCCAAAAAAATTAAAAAATGAAAAATCATAAAAAATGGAGCTCATTTACCTTGAAATGTTGACTCTTGTGCAAATATGTAATTATTAGGAGTCTTAAT
>NW_020619113.1:0-432 GCF_003573695.1 Papaver somniferum | reverse complement strand
GGTGTCTAGAACAACGAAATCCACTGGATGAATAAATTTATCAACCTCAATCAGAACATCCTCTATGACACCATGAGGAACTTTGACAGACCTATCAGCTAATTGTAGTGTCATTTTAGTCGGGTTCAACTTACCAAGACCTAGCTGGGTGTATACATGATACGGGAGTAAGTTAACACTAGCTCCTAAGTCAAGTAAAGCTTTATCGACCATGTGATTACCAATCACACAAGATATGGTAGGGCATCCAGGGTCCTTATACTTAGGAGTTATTTGATTCAGAAGAATGGAACTTACTTGGCCATCTAAAAAGGATTTCTTTTGGACATTTAGCTTACGCTTTCGTGTACAAAGATCTTTAAGGAACTTGGCATAAGCAGGCATCTGCCTAATTGCTTCTAACAATGGAATGTTAATGTTCACCTTCTTAAT
>NW_020619112.1:0-1204 GCF_003573695.1 Papaver somniferum | reverse complement strand
TTGGAATGAGTATTTTCCTTATGTTAAAAACTTGATCTATCAGATGCTTATATTTTGTCGCTTTCTTATATTGTATTTTGCAAAATTGAACCAAACTCAATGAATAAAAGTGTTTTTCTTTTTTTGGGTAACTTGGACTCATGAAATTTGTAACAGAATCGGACTTCTAATACATTTATAAAGTCTGATTCTGGAGGTAGTTTATTGCCGCTTTCTAGGAATCGGTTTATATGGACGATAATGTAATCCGATTGTTTGAAGAAAAAGTTACAGATATTTTTAACTAAACAATGAGATTACATATGGTCCAAAATGATCCGAAAAAGAAGCCAGAATCAGTTGATGTGTGTATCAGTGTGACCCGATTATTGTTGATGTTCATCACATCAACCCAAAATCGGGTTATATAAGTTCACATTAAAAACCGATTAAGGCCACAATCGGATTAATATGGTGCACTTATAAACCGATATCGGGTGCATTTTCAGAAATTTAATGAGTGAATTTTAAAGATTAAAAAGTAAATCACTGTGAAGTACCTCTTAGAAGGAATGGTTTAAAGGGATTTAACTCGATCACTTGAATTTTCAGTTTTTGGGTTTGTTTTTTTTATAAACCCAAAAGAAAATTAGATTTTAATTGTTGTTTGTGATTGATTATGATTTAGTTTCAGTTTTAATTGAAAAATAAATTGAATTTTGATTAATGATTTTTGTATTTGTTGATCAAGTTAGGCACTCCTTATTATTTTTTATTGGGTGGATAAAGTAATTCATAGACCCCAATTAAATGGCGTATGCCCCAATTTAGCCGGGGAGCTAAAGCATAAGCATGGGTAAGGATGCAGTAAAGGTGGGGAGGGGAGATGTATGGATCTGGGAGCGGAAGTGTTAATCCAAACTTTAGCAGAATTTTACGGGGTTGTCAATCTGGGTGGTGCCGGACAACCAACCAATAGACTCCACGTATGTAGTGCAGGATAGGAAAGGATAGGATACGGACTCGATTGGGAACCAAGATATTGCCCTGTATCTTTTTGTAGCTAGGAAACGAACGCCTCCATTTCCATATAACCACCAGGTGATCTCTCTCTTGTCTTGGTAAACCAGGTATGCAGACGATTAAAAGTTATCTCTATTTCTTATCTCGTTTGATTGATGATCGGTATCTGATTTCTTTCTTTTCTTAATCGGTTATTTTTTTT
>NW_020619111.1:0-342 GCF_003573695.1 Papaver somniferum | reverse complement strand
AACAATGAAGATTATCTTTGAATGTTTTCTAAAACCCTTAAAGAGCCCTGAAAGAGCTCTGAGAAACTCTAAAAAGCTTAGGAAGACTCCAAAAAACTTTGAAAAGCTTAAATTTAATTATACTCCGTAGCACTGGGATCTACAATATAGGAGATTGGTTAAAATATGATAACAACAAATCCCTACAATAGTGAAGTTCAACTTTGAATGTTCTTTAAAAATCCTTGAAAACTAAAAAAAAAATCTGAAAACTCTAAAAAGCCGTAAAATATCTAAAGAGCTCTGAAAAATCTAAAGAGCTCTGAAAAACTCTAAAAAGCTCTGAAAAAGCTTTAAGTTAAT
>NW_020619110.1:0-1178 GCF_003573695.1 Papaver somniferum | reverse complement strand
TTTTTCCACTGAATCATAACTCATCCGTCCTTCTATAATAACTTTACCAATTGCGCTGGCCTCCCACTTTTCTTCAGCATCATCTTCTTTGTTATTGTTCTTAACAACTTCAATTTCAGTTACATCACCCAAGTCTATAGTCGTTTTCTTAAACTTGTTAACAAGATCAGAAACATGACTTGTGGAACCTTTCTCCATTATTGACCACCTCTAAATGATATAAGCTAAACTAGTAAGGGTTAGATGAAACCCTGGAGGCTTAGGCAGACTGATATAAGAAGAATAAGATAATGTGTATATAGATTGAGCTAAATTTGTGGGGGAGAATAAAATAATATGATCTATATTCCTATTATAGAGGGTACAGGATAAGTTGGTATCTTCAGAATATAAGAGAAGATTATAATTGACCATGAGAAGAATAAGGAGTGGAATAAGGAAACCAAATAACTGCATTCGTCTGATTACCAAAATTTAGAATTTTTTTGAATTCCTTGATTGGCGACATGGATTGGGTTGTCACCGATATAACTATATGAATTTTTCATATTAATAACGTGTTTTTTTATGGTTTCTCTATTATCATATATTGATATAACTATATGAGTGAGATTTTTCATTTTATTACAGGGAGTTTGAGTCTGTAAAAGCAGTCAAGTTGGCCACCTGAGTCTTAATGTAAGTACATGATTTTTGAAGAAATATATATTAGTCCATTTCCTTAATTACATCATCTTCGACTGGAAGCACTACATATGCTTTTCATTATAAATAATTCACAATCTATTTTTACTATTATCATTTTTTTAGGTATTTCTAATATCATATGTTGATACAATTATATAATGAGTGTGATTTTTCATTTAACTATGGGGAGTTGGAGCATGGAGGAGCATTTGAATTGGCTGATTGATTCTTAATACAAGTACATGACTTCTATAGAAATACCCCCTCCGTTTCTAGAAAAGTGTAACTTTCACTTTTTCAATTTGGCCTATTTTTAGACTAAAATGAAAAAAATATATCTTTTCCAAAAACGTAGGTAGTATATGTCAATGCATTTTCTTGATTACATCATCTTCGACGGGAAGCACTTCATATGCTTCGCACTTTTAGAGCTATCTAACTATTTTAAGTTAATATCATTTCTTTAGTGTCGACCATATTAAAATCTAATT
>NW_020619109.1:0-759 GCF_003573695.1 Papaver somniferum | reverse complement strand
CAAGGATTTTTCTCTGGCACGGAGACTGAGTTCTTTGTCATTAAAACATTTTTGTTGAGAGTCACACCTTGCCTCAGCATCTGCAAGTTTTTCTTTCAACAAACAGATATTTCGGAGAAGATTATCACATTCAGACTTTTGTGTGTGTAAATATTCTTCACGATCTTTAACGATAGATTTTAAGAGTCTGTACCCACAATCATATCCTTTAAAGAGTTTTCTCAACTTTCTGTTTTCTTGAAAAAGGGGAGCCATGTATTTGCTCAAGCAAGCCGTTGACTTCGTCTCTTTCAAAGAACGATTAAACAACTTGATATACTGAGCAACTTTCTCATCAATACTTTGTCCTTATTCTGAATCACTATAATCGGAGAGCTCATCCAATTGTTCATCAAGAGATTTTTCCCAATCGAATGCAGATTCAGACTCAGGACAAGAGACAGAGGATTTCGTGGAGGTTTCCGGACTTTGAAACATACCAGAGTGACTCCTAACTGGTGTTGCGTCTTTAGAGACTTTTTGGTACATATAGTCAGATCGCTACAAACGCAGACTTGTAAGGTCTTAAACGCGTTTTCTTGCTCTGATACCAATTGAAAAAGCAAAGAAGCATGTAAATCTATGACGTCTAAAACAGACTTCCTACATGTCAACAATCGAGTGTCTGATTTGAAGACCAGCATAAACAGACTCAGACGGAACATCAAGAAAACATGGAATGCAGTTAATCCAGGTATTCCTAAATCTTCTCTTAATATT
>NW_020619108.1:0-1418 GCF_003573695.1 Papaver somniferum | reverse complement strand
GGTTACTCAAAATCCATGTTTTGATTTTACGAAATAATAATTAACGTGAATAACTCACGTAAATTTCCGAACTTTTAATTATATGTCACGGCTCCATATATAAAAAAAATCTCTTTTCCTTCGTATGAGCATTTTCTTTGAAACGAAGGTTTATTTCGGGTTTTTTATAAGTTCACACCTTTTAAAATAAAGTTTTCGTTTCCATGAAAGCTCATAAATAAAATTTATAACCGGACACAAGTCTATTTTCAAAAGAAAAATATCTCTCACTCTAGGGATTATTGCTAGTCTCTTGAACTAATGATCGAACGAACATACGTTTAATAAAAACAAGGGTTTTGAACAAAACTCATACTCATATATACACATGTATAAAATTTTAATATGATCAAAGCATGAACAACTCATGAGATCAGCAAGCAAAAAACAAAAAGAAAAACTACCTGTCGGCGCAGGCCGGAAATTGTCCGTACGGTGATCGGACGGCCGGTGACGGCGAGAGCTCCGACGAAAAAATTCCTCCCTGCTGAAGGTGTGAAGAAGAGGAGGGTATGAAGGTGGTGGTCGGTCCTAGGTGAAAAAGAATAAAAAAAAGAAGAGATTAACTCCCTTTTGTATCAATTTTATTTCCAAAAACCTAATTCCACAAGGATTTCCTTATTTGGGCCCGCCCATGAATCCTAAACCGACCAAGGTTCCACCATCCAAATCAGCGGTTCTACACCAATTTATGCTCATTGGATGACGCTCTATTATGCCACTGTATTTTCATTCAAGCTATGGTTTGCTCATTCAGTCAAAATCCGGTAACGTCTTATCTTACGACTAAGTTCAATTACTTTTTTTGTTTGTAACTAGAAAATCACCATTCAGTGCTGACTGAGGAACATGACTGTCCCTCACTAAGCAGGGGACTTAATATAGATGGTGGATTTTCAACAAGGGATAAAATCGTAAAACCGTAATTGTAATGCTCCTAATCCAGCTATCAGCTGAGTATTGAGGCTCATGTCTCTTGTTGAAAGCATGAAAGCTCATGCCGCAAAATCTCTGACTGAGAATGTTGTCTCTCAGAGTATATGTAGATGTGTGGTCTCTCAGCTGAGGCAATGGCGCATCTCATGAATACAGAGCAATTTCAGTAATTATTTTTATATAGAATCAAAATATTGGACGGCTCCTAGAAAGCATGCCTGCTAGTATAGAGCAACAATGTCTTCAGGATACAACAAAGTGTTCCCTGACTATATAAAGGAAATGTGACGTTTGAACAAACTCATGTTTATCAGATAATTAATGCTCCTAGACAGCATGCCTGCTAGTATAGAGCCATCAGTTAATTGTTTGTAATCGTGAATATTCAACAATATTCTACGATTCTTCATAATATTTCGTAATTCAATTTGTGGTTCTTCCCA
>NW_020619107.1:0-617 GCF_003573695.1 Papaver somniferum | reverse complement strand
TCAATTACTTTGAGAATTGCTCTGACGTAAAACGATCTGTGAATAACGGCTATATAACGTCGTATGAGAATGTCTCAATGATTGGAATGAGAGTTTAGATTACATAACCATGTATTCCTTAATCCGAAGTTTTCGAACTTTGTTGATTGAGAGAAACCGGAGGAATTGGCTTTGCCAAGTCGGCGAACCCAGTCCGCGAACTCATTCCGCTCACTGACGGAAGTTCTCGTCCCGAGAATTTCTGCTGGGATTTTCCAAAAACTCGTTTGCGTGTTAGTCCGCGAACTAGCGGAAGTCTCTTTGCCGAGATTTTCTGCTGAGTTTGGAAAACTCCGCCGGTTGTCTTAAGTCCGCGAACTTTTTTGTGAGCTTAGGTGGTTATGATCTAAAGATTTTCTCTGAACATGAAACTTAAATTACTAAGGAATGCTTTATGCAAATCGTGGCTATAAAGTTCATGAGCCGATTCAATCTAATCGAATCATCTTTGTTTCAATTGTGTCTTGTGTAGTTACATAAGATCTCATAGCAATTGAACAACTCTTTAAATAGTTCATTTGAGTCAATTGAACTAGTTATGGTGAAGAAGAACAAGGTTAATATGAAATGCTCATGTG
>NW_020619106.1:0-663 GCF_003573695.1 Papaver somniferum | reverse complement strand
TTGTTGATAATTTGACGCCACCTGTCAATGATTTGTCTCCCAGTCAGCTACAGTTGCCAATGATTACGACGTCTACTTCTCCTGATGTGTCTACAACTCCAACAGTACCTTCTTCTACCACACGCCCAATGATTACAAGGCCTAAAGATGGTATTTTTAAACCAAATTCAAGGTATGCTCTAGTATGTGATTCAACTCTTGAACCTACTTGTATTTCTCAAGCTCATAAAGATCCCGAATGGCGTACATCATCCGACGACGAGGTTAATGCATTACTTCGCAATGGTACTTGGTCTTTAGTTCCATATCATCCTTCTATGAATGTTATTGGTTGTAAGTGGGTTTTTCGAATCAAACGTAATCCTGATGGTACAATTGCGCGTCTCAAATCTCGTCTAGTTGCCAAAGGATACAATCAACAAGAAGGGATTGATTACTCTGAAACGTTTAGTCCGGTTGTCAAACCGTGTACTATACGCATTATTCTTACATTGGCTTTGTCTTCCAACTGGCCCATTCATCAACTTGATGTGCAAAATGCTTTCTTGCATGGAGAACTTCAAGAAGAAGTGTACATGAAACAACCTCCAGGTTATGTTGATCCTCGTTTTCCTACACATGTTTGCAAGTTACATCGTTCTCTTTATGGTCTTAAACAGGCTC
>NW_020619105.1:0-635 GCF_003573695.1 Papaver somniferum | reverse complement strand
AAAAGAAATAGCAATAATTGTTTAAGAGAAAGGATGTACAAGATCATCCGACAATTCTCATTTACCATAACTGGTCAATGTGCTAGCATTGACACAATCAAGGTCAAGTTTTATACTGCCTACCCTGGTTATCTCTAACTATTTAATCCACTGATGCACCAGTGATGTCAACCACAAATCCATATTTGGTAATCACCAACCCCACACTGTTTAACTCCACAAGTTGATTACTTAGCAACCCGAATAATATAAATTCCTAGGAGACAGATGAATTAGAACCTCTTACCAGCTCGAGAAATCCAACCGAACTTTTAATATTGTAAAGTCGGGAAGGCAACACAGTAGCAAATGCATATGCATGGATAGAAAGTTAGGGGTTCGAACATTATGAGTAGTTAAAAGTTACTAATCAGATGAAAACATGTTTCATAATGGTAACACGACAAAAAAAAAACAGAATATAACAGCTGCACTTCTATGAATCTAAAACGAAAGATTGGAGAGTAGAAAAATGAAGCCAGAAATCTAACACCAAACCAATTCATCACGAAGGAAACACGGGAAGCGGTTAATTCCTTCTATGTATTTAGTTTTTAAGGAAAGCAAGTCGTTAAAGGCCACACCTTATTCTATAG
>NW_020619104.1:0-396 GCF_003573695.1 Papaver somniferum | reverse complement strand
AGTTAATGTATATAAAATTCAACATTTTTATGAACTCTTTGTTTTTGTGTTGGTTTTGTATTTCAATTTGATTCAAATAGATGAAATTTGTTAGAATTTGGGTTAGTTCTGGCTGGTCTTTCATCCTTCTTCTATTGTGAAATTTTCCTTCATATTTTCTTGATTCAACGTACATAGAAATGCAATTTTTACTAGTTTACAATTTTTGCCTTAGTAAATATTATTTGTGATTACAATACATTTTCAAACCTTTTATGTTAAAGATGACTTTATCTAGTTTACAATTCAGAAACCAATTTCAGATTTATAACGAAGTGTGTAGACTTTTTTGAGTTAAGGTATATAAAACTCAACATTTTTATGAACTCTTTCTTTTTTTGTTAGCTTTGTCTTTTT
>NW_020619103.1:0-480 GCF_003573695.1 Papaver somniferum | reverse complement strand
ATTAGAAAGCTTACATATCATAGAACAATATCACATATAAAAATCCACAAAATATTTCGGTTCATTTTAACGGAAACAAAGCGTGAACTGGACGAATGATGGTTCATTAGAGAGCTTACAGATCATAGAACAATATCACATATAAAAATCCAAAAAATTGGTTTATCCTTTTCAGACCTTATATTCAGGTCAGAACTGGACGAATGATGGTTCATTAGAGAGCTTACAGATCATAGAACAATATCACATATAAAAATCCAAAAAATATTTCGGTTAATTTTAACGGAAACAAAGCGTGAACCGCTACCTACACTTTTCGGCAAATATTGGTTTTTGCTTTTCAGACCTTAAATTCAGGTCAGAGATGGACGAATGATGGCTAATTAGAAAGCTTACAGATCATAGAACAATATCACATATAAAAATCGACAAAATATTTCGGTTCATTTTAACGGAAACAAAGCGTGAACCGCTACCTAC
>NW_020619102.1:0-1832 GCF_003573695.1 Papaver somniferum | reverse complement strand
CAATTATACCCTTATGAATAATAACTAGTGAAATTTAAAAATGGTTTATCTCTCAAAATACTCCACGGATGTTCGCAAATTTCATACAATTGAAAAACATTTTAAAACACCTACGTAACGAATATAAACATGCCTATCAAATTATACATATTTCATATATTATTTATAATTAACTAAAAGGATAATTCCGGAATATCTCATTGTTTAGTGATATAGGTCACTTATCATTGGGACAAAATCTAAAATCAAATAGGTCACTTAGGAGTGGGACGGAGGGAGTATAAGAAACAAAAGATCCATAGAGTCATACAGGTCGATAATTACAACTTAGCTGAATGCATGCACCTAAACGGTCTGTTACTACTGAACCAAACGATGACCAGTTTTAAGTATGCAAACTCCTAAATGTTATTTTAGCAATAACATCAAATACCAAAACTCAGATGCGTGTCGCAAACAATGTAACATACTAAAAACGGAATACCAAGTGCAAAAATTGTCTTTTTATAGCTCTTGCAGATCTACTTTATACTCTGCAGCCAAGAATATTGCAAGCTTTTTCTTAAGCCTTACTTATAAATTACTCCTGAGATGGAAAGTTATAATGGCAACAACCCCATTCTCCTATACCTTTTTTTAATACTTCATCCAAAATCTTAAATTTCAAAAACCTAATCAGAACAAACCTAACTTTGTTAAATGTTCTTACACTCACATAAATAGCATCTTGCTCTTCTTCTTCGTTTGAATCAGAGTAATCTTTCTTCTTCCTAATCCTTTTTTTCCTTCACATCAAATCCTGTAAATACTTCCTTCACATCAAATCCTATAAATACACCACAAACACCAAATTCCAAATTAAAAAGTAAAACAAAAACTGAAAAATCACAATTCAAAATTTTAAAAAATCTAAGATACCTCAGGCAACACTAATGTGAAAAAAAAGAAGACGCAATAGACTAAATTGTTTTAGGATACCTGAAAAACAACGATTGACACACATATCAGGTAGCAAAATCCCATATTGAGAAAAAAAAAATCTCAAGAGACAAGGATGCCAAATTATTGACGACCTCGCAGCTAGCACATATAATAATCACTTACGTTTGATTGAAAAGACAGATCAATGTCTTCCAGTGGAACTAATAAAACAACATGAGATATAGATATATCTTGTCAAGCTTTTACTCGTTTTTCTTAAATTTGATGTTAAAAGTTGCTAAACGTACTCTCAGAAAGGTGATAATATCAGTCGTTTCATGCTTTTAGGTGAACATTAAGTCATTTCTTTACCCATATGGATTAACGAAGGGACAGATTCAGAATTTCCTTTTTTATCACGTTGAATCCTACTTCCTGTCTCATGCTCTCAGTAAATACATCAATCACAGTCCAACGTTAACCTATATAGTGAATTTGATTCATAATTAATGTCCGAGAACTATGCGTATAAACGTCTAAAGTCTCAACATCCACAATATCCACAATAATAGATTGAACAAAGAATAAATACCCGTAGTTAGTACGGAATCATGCACCAATACAGTCACCCTAATTTAATCCAGAACACCAAATATTGTCTCCAGCTTCAATGGCCACACACATAATCAACTTGATACTCCCATTGCATCAAAATTTTGTATGTAGCTGCGCTCTAATTCCAACCGTGCTATAAATCCAGAGTACAAAGGGTTAATATCCTTCTCCCCCACCTGACTAACAAAAACCATAGATAAATTAACAAAGTCACAATCATACAATCATAATAACTCTAAACGATCTAAAATCCGCATCTCAAACGATAAAATAGGAAGAGTAGATGAGAAACCTCA
>NW_020619101.1:0-501 GCF_003573695.1 Papaver somniferum | reverse complement strand
AACATTTTTATGAACTCTTTCTTTTTGTGTTGGCTTTGTCTTTCTATTTGATTCAAGATAGATGAAATTTGTTAGGATTTGGATTAGTTCTACATGGTCTTTCATCCTTCTTTTATTGTGAAATTTGACTTCCTTCAAATTTTCTTGAATCAACGTACATAGAAATGCAATTTTTACTTGACGTATTGCCTTAGAACATATTAATTGTAATTACAATACATTTTTCAAATTTTTTCTGTTAAAGATGAGTCTATCTAGTTTACAATTTAGTCTCAGAAATAATTTTCCGACTTATAACGAAGTGTGTAGACTTTTTTGAGTTAACGTATATAAAATTCAACATTTTTATGAACTCTTTCTTTTGGTGTTGGCTTTGTATTTCTATTTGATTCAAGATAGATAAAATTTGTTAGGATTTGGATTAGTTCTGCATGGTCTTTCATCCTTCTTCTATTGTGAAATTTTTACTAGACGTATTGCCTTAGAACATGTTAATTGTAA
>NW_020619100.1:0-1411 GCF_003573695.1 Papaver somniferum | reverse complement strand
TTCGCGAAACATCAAAATCCTCTACACCTGCTCAACACACTAGTACCCTATACCTATACCCTAACCAAACGCCCCCTCCTTCTTCTCCATCGACTTCTTCTCTTCCCCCCCTCTCTGCAACAGAACCACCTTCTCCATCATCACCACTACCCACTCCACTGCCACCGCCACCAACTCCTCTACCACCACCACACCTCCACCATCATCACCCCTACCTTCCTACAGCTATTACCCATCTTTATAGCCCCCTAATTCGTCAATTTCTCCCCTGCCGAAACCCTAGGTGAGTGGTTGACGAATTAGTGAAGCTAGAAAAGCAATTGAAGGCATGGGAATGGAGCTGGTGAACGAGGAGAGGAATGGGTTGAAGAGGGAAGCGTCAAATCGCAGGTTTGGTAAGAAAAATCCCTAACCCTAATTTTTCTGTCCATTTAGGGTTTGTTTAAGAAAACCCTAATTACTGCTAGGGAGAGCATGATGAAGAACGGTGGCAACATGGGTATGATTAAATTAGTCGAATTAGGTGAGAAACCCTAATTTTGTCACTGTTCAATTTGGGGATTTGGGGGAATTTTTTTGTAAACCCTAATTTGGGTGTCTGGGTATAAAAAGGGGACTGTGGTGTGTGTAATGTGGATGCTGGAATAGCCAGTGTCATTTGGTTTGATTTTGGGAGAACTGGATTAGCCAGTCTCTCCAATTTTTGTGCTGTTCCATTTATGTTCACTGTGATGTTTTATGTTTAATATTATGTGATGTTAATGTTTAGTTCCTCAATTGTTCTAAGTTTATCCACTGTTATGTGCTTCCCATGTTATGTTATTGTGTTTAAATTCATGTTTTGTTTCACTGTCAACTGTTAATGTATGTTTATCTTCATGTCTATCATGTTCTGAACCTCAAATGCTAGGATTAGATGAAGCTATGAACCAGTAAGGAGTCAGATCAAATTATGACATTCATGTTGTGTTTGGAATGCTGAGATAGTCTTCATCATGTGCAGCTCATGCCCAATGTTGCTAAGCCCTTAGATTAGTTGTACTTTAATCAGACAATTAGTACTTTGGTAAGTATTTTAGCTGTGATTAGAATATCCCTTAGGTTAATGGTGGATTCAACGTCCTAGTGATCATCCTCTTGTCTTCATTGTTTTCTTATTTCTACTTCACTGTTTTCTTCACATCACTGCCCTTGGCTTAGGCCTTGGTTTATTACACTGTCATTTTATTGTCTTTGCTTCACTGTTTATCTCCATTGTTGTTTGCTGTTTTGTGCCTTTCTTATCACTTGCTGTTCACTGTTACTTTGTTAGTTCATTCTTTTTCTTACTTGTTTCCACTTGTTCACTTGTTTCCACTGTTACTCTTGTCTGTCACTCTTTGTTGCACCATCTCTTTTTCACTCTTTGTCA
>NW_020619099.1:0-413 GCF_003573695.1 Papaver somniferum | reverse complement strand
CATATCAACGTTACAATGAACATCCATATTACAATGTTTTTAGGCCGGTTGACTTGCAAGAAGTAGACCCGATTTTCTCTTTGTCGGAGACTCATACGGAAGACCCTAGTACTTGCACCAATGAACTAGAATTTTTAGGAGAAGATTCTGATTCCGATGACGAGATTGTTGAGGAGATTGAGATTCAGAATGAAACCAAATTGATTAAAGTCGTGGAAGACCCAGTTGAGCTAGATAATAATAGTTCAATAGAGGACCACGATATACTTGAGGCAAATAATTCACTGAATTTAATTAAGAAAGATGAGGATCACGTACAAGGTTTGTCTAATCCTTTGCTTAATTCTATATCTATTGATCCTTTCCATCCAATTGAAGTAGATTCTAAAAGAGTTGTTAATCCAACTTTTAAG
>NW_020619098.1:0-502 GCF_003573695.1 Papaver somniferum | reverse complement strand
GGATCTTTATAATGATCATTCGCCTATTCAAAAGGAGGAGCCTTGGTATGACCGAACCATTGTTATGAACGGTGTGACATACTCAAATGCATATCAACGTTACAATAAACATCCATATTACAATGTTTTTAGGCCGGTTGACTTGCAAGAAGTAGACCCAATTTTCTCTTTGTTGGAGACTCATACGGAAGACCCTAGTACTTGCACCAATGAACTAGAATTTTTAGGGGAAGATTCCGATTCCGATGACGAGATTGTTGAGGAGATTGAGATTGAGAATGAAACCAAATTGATTAAAGTCGTGGAAGACCCAATTGAGCTAGATAATAATAGTTCAATAGAGGACCACGATATACTTGAGGTAAATAATTCACTGAATTTAATTAAGAAAGATGAGGATCACGTACAAGGTTTGTCTAATCCTTTGCTTAATTCTATATCTATTGATCCTTTCCATCCAATTGAAGTAGATTCTAAAAGAGTTGTTAATCCAACTTTTAAG
>NW_020619097.1:0-429 GCF_003573695.1 Papaver somniferum | reverse complement strand
GGACCAGCAACTTGGGCGTTTGCGTGGCTTTGTAAGATTTCCCAGACCTCCATTCAAGGATCTTCCTTCGGCTGAGATGATTTCCAGTCGACCAAGATTGAAGTATCTTTCTGGTGATAAATGAAAGTCGTCTCCAGGATGCTCTCAGGTATGTTTCTTCATGTAATCTTCACGATATTATAAGAACTTTATTCTGATTATATTACTGGATTTCACCACAGGACGGTCGTAATATACGACCTCGAATCGGTGTAGATTTCTCAGAGACTGAGCCGGTTATTCATGGCGGAGAAGGCATGCATAAAGGTTATAAGCTGTTACCTAATACCGTAAAGTCCCCAGTTGGTGCTTTGGTGAGTTCCCAATATTTCTCACAGTGACTTTCATTGCTATTAGCATTAGAATCATGAAGCCAACGTTGTTAATTTT
>NW_020619096.1:0-3314 GCF_003573695.1 Papaver somniferum | reverse complement strand
GGTGCAATTATTGGTGGCATTGGTGGGTCTAAGAGTATCGGCAGTTATTGCACGACTTCATTTCTGACAGTGTTCTTGTGGGTGAAACTGCAGAATTGTCTCGGTCGTCTCATACAGGGCACAACTCTTTAGGTTGATGTATGTGGATAAGCATTGCTTGCTCCGCTGACTTCTGGCACTCTGAGAGTCATTTTTTCCTTCTATGCCAGGTTGTTATGGAATCTTTATGGTCGGTGTTTTCATTAATTAATTAATTTGATATATACACGGTATAAACGTGAATGTACGCATTTATGCACAGTATTGAACCTCGAATTGTTACTTCGGAAGTGTACTGCCTAGGAAATTCACTTTGGGTGAAATAGATTTCATCAAATCTAAAGGGCTTGATGAAATTGACCTTGCCAACTTCTTCTCAATTTCCCAAAATTACTGATTCCAGGCTTAAAGAAAGAATTAATTCCCTCCATTTGAGCGTTATTCAGTCTGATGAAAACGTTATTGTAATGATTAAACAAAATTCTTGGATTATCAGTAGAGACCAAGTTGCAATAGTGGCCACCTAAGAAAATTTCAGTTTTCTAGCTAGTCTCAAATTTAATTACCTTTTCCTGCTGATCATCGATTTTTATTTTCTTTTTTGATTTTTTTTGAACATGATTTTAATGGTCGTGAATCTTCTGAATCTATGGTGCTATGTAATACATCTTTTGTCACGTTTTGAATCACGAAAATGTATATAAAGTTGATTTGCTGAGTGGTATTAAGTTACTCCATGGAGTATAAACTAATCTGTAAACAAAATCTATAAATCATGCATGAACATATCGAGGCATCTCTATCTTAAAGTTACCAATTTGAAGATATCCCCTTTTAATTTTCCCATATCTCAGTCGTGGCTTTTGAATCTCTATCGTCAATGTACTGTTTTGAAGATAATTAAATTTTGGGGACATCCAACTCAAAACCAATCGGCAATAAGTGAAGAGGTCATTTCATATTATATTTTAAGTTATTAAGGGATATTAACAGTGTGGGACTATTATCCTCAACACGTCCCTTCACGTGTAGTCTCACTGGGCCTAACACGTGGACGTATGTTGTGTGGTGACCGTTGGGCCCACTCACACATGGACCTAGCTCTGATACCAAATTAAAATCTACGGAAATCCAACTCAAAATCAATTGACAATGAGTGGAGAGGTCCTTCCATATTATATTTTAAGTTATTAAGGGGATATTAACAGCGTGAGACTATTATCCTCAACAAAGATATCCTCTATTAATTATCCCATATCTCAGTCATGGCTTGAATCTCTGTTTTCCCATACCCATTTATGTTCAGCTGAAGAAGATATCCCTTTTCTTCTTCCCATATCTCACCTCATCTTAGTTTGAAGTACTAATACATCTCCTACATCCATCAAACTGTGAATCCTGTGTTAACTCTCACCAATCGAAATCATACTTGCAGCCACCAGATCTCAAAGTAAATTAAATCTCCATCAAAACAACCCCTTTTACACCTCATCTTATACATCTTCTACACCCATCACTTAAATTCAT
The DNA here is from genome assembly GCF_003573695.1 of Papaver somniferum. Taxonomy (NCBI): domain Eukaryota; kingdom Viridiplantae; phylum Streptophyta; class Magnoliopsida; order Ranunculales; family Papaveraceae; genus Papaver; species Papaver somniferum. Next base: position 1,748 of record NW_020619096.1, on the reverse strand, counting down.
CTCTAATCTCTTACATCTCCTACAACCATCCCTTGCAGCCATCTCTTATCTTAACCAACAAAAGTGTTGGTTTTTGATGATGAAAATGGCTTCCCATCTCGGTTCTTAATCAACAATGATGCTGGTTTCCGATGATAATTAGGCTCATCAAAAGTAGAGTTGCAGTGGTGAATCGGTGATGACAGTGGTAGTCCATATGGTGGTCGGGGGCGTCTATGGTGGCGATGCTACTTCGTTGGGGTTTTCATATGTTATGGGTTCTCTTAATTGATGGGAAGTTCCATCCGGGTATCTCTAATGGGTTGTTTTATTCAATGGTGTTTGTTTAGTTTGTAATGGGCTTCCTAACTTGGTTAAGGTTGTGTCCCCTGGCTTTTGTTTTTTACTCTTTGTAAGGAACTTTTTTTTAGTATTCTTGGATTATCTCGATAGTCCTTGTACTTTCTACTGAAAGTTATATCTCTGTAATTTGTGTCTGGGTCTAGTTGTATTCTATTCTTATTTCTTCAATATAATCTTCTTTCATGATCAAAAAAAAAATCGAGGAACTTATATCCATCAAGTCCATAATCTTCTCGAACTCTCTAACACAAAAGTGACAAATAAATCTTGTTTAAAGGAAACTTCCAAAAATATGGAAGGGAAGATTAAATATGATTCCTTTTTTAGATTTAAATAAAATTAAAATAATATAAATTTATTTAATAAAATAGGATAATTATTACAGGGCCTATGGCCCATGAATGTGCGGTCCATCTAGTTACCTAGAGTTTACCTTTACATATATATAAAGGATATTGTATCCATGTAAACATATATTCCCGATCAATAGAAACCTCTCTTTGTCTCTTTACTTTCTCCATACTTTCCACTGCAACACGTTATCATGCACGACTCTACCAACTTGTGCAATTTTTTTTTCTTCGTTCAAGTTGGTTATAGATTATTCCTTGAAGATTAACGTGATTCTGATCCTATTTGTTTATCATCATGGATGCGTTACCAGGTATTTCTTTTGAACAAAGAAATAGTATATATTAGGGTTCCACAAACGTATGATTATAAAACATAGATATTTCAACGTTAGATTTTCATGAAATTTTAATATGTTCAACCCAATCTGTCATTACTTACTGTGTTAAAATTTCAATCAAATCCGAATATGATGCAATTTCCAAAACCTGCGTTTAATAAAACTGTCTACGTTCAAAAAAAAAACCCTAATTTTTAAAAGTGTTGAAAATCCTAAGATTTTAGAATTTCAACCATTGGATTATGCTATATTTTTGGTAAGTTTTGTATATTGTTCTTGGTGAGATACTGTAAAAATTTAATAATGATCCAACCATGGAAATACTCAAAGGTGCGTGATATTTCCAACTGTGTCCATAAAAACGCTAACTAGAACAGTCATACGGCGTCATGGATAACCTTTTATCTAGACGTTGGATTGAGTTGAAATTTACTGTAAGAATTACATAATCATCAGATATGTTTACAATTGTTTTCTGATCACTAAAGTTGGATGATGAAATTTCCAATTTTAGGGTTAACAATATGTTTTGGGCTCATATGCTAATAGTTTCAAGGTTATTACCAATGGGCCTGAGCGCTTCATATACAATGGAACATATATGTGCACTTTTTTTAACCATGACATAGTCAACCCAATGAACCGGGCATTGACCAATCCGTTGACTGGGTTCTGATTAAAATTTGACATTTTGGACTCAGAAATACTTGAGCGC
>NW_020619095.1:0-1048 GCF_003573695.1 Papaver somniferum | reverse complement strand
TATAAACTAGATAAACTCATTTTTATTATAAAGTTTTCTAAAAAATGATTGTGGTAAAAAATAATACATTTAAAGGCTCTACATGTTATCCAAATTGCATTTCTACGTATGTTGATTCCAAAAATAAAGAGGGAAGTCATCCTTTACATTGAAAATAAGGATGAAACACCAATTGCTAAGCGTCCAAATCCTGAAATTTTTCCTGTATACTGTGGGGAACTGAAAGACAGAGGTAACAGAAAAAAAAATGAGGTCATTCCCACTTTTTATGAAGAAGTTATGAGCAAAATAGTCGAAAAAGAGATTACACAAAACCTTGGGGGACAAAGAGAGTTATATATGTAGAAAATATTTATAATAAGGGGTATTTTGAGTTTGGTGCCTATAAAATGGCACACCTTTGCCTTTGGTACCTAACTTTGTCGGAATTTTCGTTTGGTGTGGGTTCCAACAAAGCAGTTGACTTAACAGATGACTGGTGGACCGTTCACAAGCTGTGTTGGAGCACAACTTGTTGCTCGTCCCCCCGCCAACTTTTGTAAATAAAAATGTGTCTTTGTGAATAATCATATAAACAATAATTATTTAATTTAACTAGTTCACTAACATGGACCACGGTAGGGAAATCTCTCTAGATCATTTTCCAAACACGTTACGAGCATTCCAGAGAAATAAGGCTGACTTATCTGACTGCCATGATAACTATGGATTTACATAAAATGGAAACAAATTTAATTAATACAATAATGATTAATTTGAAAAATGAATAGGGTCATTTAAATGGATTCATTTGTTCAATACAATAATGGTTAGTTTTAAGGTTTAAGGAAACGATTATTGGGGTTTACATGAGAGACAGATTTTGGATGATTTACCAGTAAACAATGAAAGGAGCTATGCTTATACTTTGGGTTTAATTTTGTGTAAACAGGTGATCATATGAGAAAATAACAGTAGCTCAGTGTATGATTTGAGATTAGCATTTATAGAAGATGACAATGGTATTAAGAGTGGAACCTAAAACCTCGTGAATGAAAATCATCAACTC
>NW_020619094.1:0-312 GCF_003573695.1 Papaver somniferum | reverse complement strand
TGAATGCTTAGTTTCATAGTAGGGTTGTTATCAATAACTCATAGTCCTCTAAAATTAAAGAATTAATAGATGTCACATGGAACGCTAGAAACTGTTTATAGCATTTAATAATATATAAAAACTGGTATATTTAAGAGGATGGTTCAAAAAAATACACAGAAGTATAGGTGAATGCTTAAGATTATAGTAGGCTTGTTATCAATAACTCATAGTCCTCTAAAGTTAAAGAATTAATAGATGTCACCTGGAACGCTAGAAACTGTTTAAAACATTTAATAATATACAAAAGCTGCTACATTTAAGAGGATGGTT
>NW_020619093.1:0-352 GCF_003573695.1 Papaver somniferum | reverse complement strand
GATTTGGATTAGTTCTGCATGGTCTTTCATATTTCTTCTATTGTGAAATTTGACTTCCTTCATATTTTCATGAATCAACGTACATAGAAATGCAATTTTTACTAGACGTAAGGCCTTAGAACATATTTATTGTAATTACAATACATTTTTCAAACTTTTTCTGTTAAAGATGAGTTTGTTTAGTTTATGATTTAGCCTCAGAAATCTATTTCAGATGTATAACGAAGTGTGTAGACTTTTTTGAGTTAACGTATATAAAATTCAACATTTTTATGAACTCTTTCTTTTTGTGTTGGCTTTGTCTTTTTATTTGATTCAAAATAGATGAAATTTGTTAGGATTTGGATTACTT
>NW_020619092.1:0-486 GCF_003573695.1 Papaver somniferum | reverse complement strand
TACATAGAAATGCAATTTTTACTAGAGCTATTGCCTTAGAACATATTAATTGTAATTACAATACATTTTTCAAAAATTTTATGTTAAAGATGAGTTTATCTAGTTTACAATTTAATCTCAGAAATCAATTTCCGACTTCTAACGAAGTGTGTAGACTTTTTTGAGTTAACGTATATAAAATTCAAAATTTTTATGAACTCTTTCTTTTTGTATTAGCTTTGTATTTCTATTTGATTCAAGATTGATGAAAGTTATTAGGATTCAGATTAGTTTTGCATGGTATTTCATCCTTCTTCTATTGTGAAATTTGCCTTCCTTCATATTTTCTTGAATCAACGTACATAGAAATGCAATTTTTACTAGATTTAATGCCTTAGAACATATTATTTGTGATTACAATACATTTTACAAACTTTTTCTGTTAAAGATGATTTTATCTAGTTTACAATTTAGTCTCAGAAATCAATTTCCGACTTATAACGATGT
>NW_020619091.1:0-753 GCF_003573695.1 Papaver somniferum | reverse complement strand
AACAATTGTAATTACAATACATTTTTCAAAAATTTTATGTTAAAGATGAGTTTATCTAGTTTAAAATTTAATCTCAGAAATCAATTTCCGACTTCTAACGAAGTGTGTAGACTTTTTTGAGTTAACGTATATAAAATTCAAAATTTTTATGAACTCTTTCCTTTTGTATTAGCTTTCTCTTTCTATTTGATTCAAGATAGATGAAAGTTATTAGGATTTGGATTAGTTTTGCATGGTATTTCATCCTTCTTCTATTGTGAAATTTGCCTTCCTTCATATTTTCTTGAATCAACGTACATAGAAATGCAATTTTTACTAGATTTAATGCCTTAGAACATATTATTTGTGATTACAATACATTTTACAAACTTTTTCTGTTAAACATGATTTTATCTAGTTTACAATTTAGTCTCAGAAATAAATTTCCGACTTATAACGATGTGTGTAGACTTTTTTGAGTTAACGTATATAAAATTCAACATTTTTATGAACTCTTTCTTTTTGTGTTGGCTTTGTCTTTCTATTTGATTCAAGATAGATGAAATTTGTTAGGATTTGGATTAGTTCTTCTTGGTCTTTCATCCTTCTTCTATTGTGAAATTTGCCTTCCTTCATATTTTCTTGAATCAACGTACATAGAAATGCACTTTTTACTAGATTTAATGCCTTAGAACATATTATTTCTGATTACAATACATTTTACAAACTTTTTCTGTTAAAGATGATTTTATCTAGTTTACAATTTAGTCTCAG
>NW_020619090.1:0-505 GCF_003573695.1 Papaver somniferum | reverse complement strand
GGTGACATTTGGAGATGGGAGTTGTTGCTACGTACGCAAGAAGGGGACGATCAAACTTCCCGGCGTACCTGAAATCCATGATGTAGTATACATAAAAGGTATGACTGCAAATCTTCTTTCTATTAGTCAAATTTGTGACAAAGGCCAAAGAGTTGTCTTCAATGCAAATGGATGTGACATCGTAGACAAAACTGGGACAGTAATTTTTCAGGGAACTCGTAGTAAAAACAACTGTTATCTTCTGGATACTCAGTTCAGCAATTGTTGCAATTTGACTAAGGTGGAATCTACACATCTTTGGCATGAGCGTTTTGGTCACATCAATTATCGTCTTCTAACTAAGATTATAAATAAATAACTTGTTAGAGGCGTTCCCAAAATCAATGCAAAGATTGATGGTGTATGTGGTGCCTGTCAAAAGGGTAAACAAACGAAAGTTCACCATAAATCATCTCGAGATATTCTCACTAAAGTTCCACTTGATTTAATTCATATGGATCTCTTC
>NW_020619089.1:0-928 GCF_003573695.1 Papaver somniferum | reverse complement strand
AGGAAAATTCTAGACACTTCACTAGATATTGTTATCCAGTGATCCATACCAATTCGGAAGCAGAAAAGAGTCCATTTCAGTAGAAAAGTAACTGTTTATATGTTTCAGTTCAAATAATGTCTTTAATATTTTGAAATATCTGACGGAAATTGTATTTATATGTACCTTCAAAGGAAAATTCTAGACACTTCACTAGATACTGTTATCCAGTGATCCATACCAATTCGGAAGCAGAAAAGAGTCCCTTTTAGTAGAAAAGAAACTGTTTATACGTTTAAGTTCAAATAATGTCTTTAATATTCTGAAATATCTGACGCAAATTGTATTTATACGTACCTTCAAAGGAAAATGCTAGACACTTCACTAGATATTGTTATCCAGTGATCCATACCAATTCGGAAGCAGAAAAGAGTCCATTTCAGTAGAAAAGTAACTGTTTATATGTTTCAGTTCAAATAATGTCTTTAATATTGTGAAATATCTGACCGAAGTTGTATTTATACGTACCTTATGAGGAAAATTCTAGACACTTCACTAGATATTGTTATCCAGTGATCCATACCAATTCGGAAGCAGAAAAGAGTCCATTTCAGTAGAAAAGTAACTGTTTATATGTTTCAGTTCAAATAATGTCTTTAATATTTTGAAATATCTGACGGAAATTGTATTTATATGTACCTTCAAAGGAAAATTCTAGACACTTCACTAGATACTGTTATCCAGTGATCCATACCAATTCGGAAGCAGAAAAGAGTCCCTTTTAGTAGAAAAGAAACTGTTTATACGTTTAAGTTCAAATAATGTCTTTAATATTCTGAAATATCTGACGCAAATTGTATTTATACGTACCTTCAAAGGAAAATGCTAGACACTTCACTAGATATTGTTATCCAGTGATCCATACCAATTCGGAAGCAGAAAAGAGTCC
>NW_020619088.1:0-1907 GCF_003573695.1 Papaver somniferum | reverse complement strand
ATATATTTATAGTATTAGGATCTTTACTCTTGTTATGTAACAACAATCAGTATATATACATAATAAAATCATCAACCTTCACACTGTTGTGTGAGAAACCAAAACCTGTGTTACCCAATTTTCTTTATGGTAATCTAGAGCTAGGTTAATTTTTTTCCCCCTACAACATCATCATCATGACTAATGGAGGCGATCAATCTTCCCCTTCGATTGTCATTCCAGAGAAGGATACTAGTTTATCTCCTACCAGTCCCTATTATGTGCATCCTTCTGATAATCCCACATCAGTCATTTATTCTCCCTTGCTCACAAGTGAAAACCACTGCACCTGGACTCGAGGTATAATGAAGGCACTAAGTGCAAAAGGCAAACTAGGATACATTGATGGAACGGTAAAAAAGCCAACTAATGCATCAGATCTCGCTCACTGGACGAGATGTGATGACTTAGTAGATAGCTGGATCTCTAATTCCGTGGATCCAGAAATCCGTTCAAGTACTCAGAACTTCCCCTCGGCATATGAACAATGGTTAGAAATCAAATCTTGTTTTTCTCATCATAATGCGTCAAAGTTATATGCTATCAAACAATCTATTGCTTTGTTGAAACAAGAGAATCTGAGTGTTGCTATGTATTATACCCAGCTCAAATCACTCTGGGATCAATTAGATGCTTTTCGACCCATTGAACCTTGTATATGCGGAGCAGGTGAGAACTATATGAGTCATCACAGTCAGGATTGCTCCATGGAGTTTTTGCAGGGTTTGCATGATAGGTTTTCATCCCTGCGTAGTCAAATACTTCTTATGGAACCCATGCCAACACCTGCGAAGATATATAACCATGTCAGGGAGGAAGAAGAATAGCAAGGACTCAATTCTTCTTCCATTCCTTCTGTGGACTCTGTTGCCCTGAATGTCTCTCGCAACTTCGATCCTCGTCAGTCAAGGCCTTTTCAAAATCCTGGAAACAACAAACGACAGCGGCCCTTCTGTGACCACTGTAACAAACACGGTCACACTAAGCATACCTGTTGGAAGCTTAACGGGTACCCAAAAGACTTGCCCAAGCCAAGGGATTCAGAACCTTCTGTGGTCGCTGCTATCACTCAAACCCCGGCTGTTGCACCAGCTATAAGCGATGCCCAGTATGCACGCCTGTTATCTCTACTTGAAGATGATAATGATCGCACTGATGTAGCACCATATGCTCATTTTGATGGTATGTCTCTTTCCTGTTCTAATGATATTTGGATTATTGACAGTGGGGAAACCCATCATATTTGTTCTTCCTTGTCTATTTTTTCTTCTCATCTTGTGGTTAATAAACCACTCACTGTTCAGCTACCAGATGGTACACATACATCTGTGACACACATTAGCACTGTGAATTTATCTCCTCATGTTCAATTGCTAAATGTATTTCATATTCCGAGTTTTAAGTTCAACTTAATCTCCGTTAGCAAACTAACCAGCACATCTAATTGCTATGTTCAGTTCTCACATGAATTTTGTGTGTTTCAGGATCGTCAAACCAACAAAGTGATTGGATGGAGTAAGCATGTGGCAGGCCTATATCACTTTTGTTTTCAACCAATTTCTTTATCATTAGCTGCAAATAAGCCTGTTGATACATGGCATTATCGTCTAGGACATCCGAGTGTGGATTGCTTTAAGTTTTTATCTCGTAATTTCCCTTTCATTAGTTCTTCATGTAGTCATGGTTGCGATGTGTGCCCTCGGGCTAAACAGACTCGTCTCAAGTTTAATAAAAGTATTTCTTTGTCTAAACATCCATTCCAATTGATTCATCCTGACATATGGGGACCGTTCTCAACTCCCTCTCTGACTGGTGCTAAATATTTTTTGACAATTGTGGATGATTATTCGCGCTGCACTTGGGTATTT
>NW_020619087.1:0-538 GCF_003573695.1 Papaver somniferum | reverse complement strand
GATGGGGACTGATTTGTAGAGATTCTGCAGGAAACAACCATGGACTGCGAGGAGGTGCATCTCTAGCCATTGATCCAGAGCAAGCTGAAGCGCATTCTCTCCTAGAAGCAGTACAATGGGCTCACAGTAAGGGTTGGCGAAAAATTCACTTGGAAGGAGATTGTCAGAATATTATAGCAGCTGTGAATGGGAAGGCTACAACAGTTAAATGGACAACATATAATTTAATCCATGTGCATTAGTTATATTAAGTTATTTTGATTCTTGGGTTTTCACTTATGCCCATAGGGATGCAAATCATATTGCGGACTCTATAGCAAAGTATGCAAGAACTCAAACAATTTGCTTTTGTTGGTTTAATAATCTGTCTGTATGGATCAATCTTCTGATTCAACAGGATAAAAACAATATGTAAGCTTGGTTATCAATATGTTTATTCTTTCCTATTAAAAAAAAATACTGTATGATTAGAAGAATACGTTTCCTACATATGTGCCACTAATAATTCATATGTTTCCTCCCTAAACCAAGAATAATA
>NW_020619086.1:0-1983 GCF_003573695.1 Papaver somniferum | reverse complement strand
TGAAAATCTCAAAAAATGAAATTCGTGGAACGTATCGGGAGCGTAAATTAGGTTCATAGAAAAATTAGATATACTACTAATTTTCCTACACTATCGGGAGCGTAAATTAGGTTCATAGAAAAATTAGATATACTACTAATTTTCCTACACTATCGTTCATTTTCTTTTTTATTTTTGTGTCTTCAAGAATTTGGAAGCTAGTTTGGTGCATAGAAAATATAGGGAAGATATTGAGCATGGGCTCCAACTTAGCCCACGGTAAAAACAAGACATTTTTAATTAAAAATAACCCAAGCCAATTCTAGGGTTTTAATTCAAAACAACATTTTTTTCTTCTTCTTATTTTTCACGCAGCCGTCTTCTTCTTTCTTGCTTCTTCTGTACTTTTTTTCCCAGTCTTTTTTCTTTGCTCTCTTTCTTCCTGTTCTTCTACTATACTTTCTTTCCCCTTTCCTCTTCCCTTTCTTTTTCTCTGCGCTTTTTCCCCTTTCTTTTTTTTCCCTTGCACTGAAACGTTTCTCAACGAGTGGGAGCGCGTTTCTTCCATGTCAGGAGCGCGTTCCCATCACGAATTTCAGTGGGAAACGCAAAATCGCGATTTCGAATGAGATTCGTGAGGTGGTTGGACGTTCCTGGCTACTAAGGCCCAGCACATGAAGCTAACTTTGGATGGAATGTAATACTTCCACGAATATTTATGAAAGTCACATTCCTGGACATTACCAACCAACAAATCATAACAACCTTTAGAACTGAAATTTTCCATGATTTTAATCTCGCCTTCCCCTTCTACCAATGTTGGGACATCACCTAAATATCTGCAACGAAGATCCCACTCAAGATGTGCATTACCATTCAGGGCATTTCTAAAAACACCATGCCATCTTCCATGATGAATCATATCTGCAATAAACGCTTGTTTCTGTCTAGAGGCTTTATAAACTTCAGGAAATAAATCTTTCAAACACGCTTGAACCAGCCATCTATCATGCCAAAATCTAATTCCTTTCCTATTTTTTAATTTATAAGAAATATGTTGTTGAAGATTAGGGACCATTCTTGTAACATTCCTCCATAAACTTCTACATTGAGCTGAATCATCATCAGTTGGCATGATAACTTCCTTGTTTGCCTTGAATTTTTCTTGCATAATTTTCCTCCAGACAATCTTTTTCTGCTTTGATACCTCCAAACCCATTTAGATAAAAGAGCTTTATTAGTTATTTTAAGATGCTTCACTCCTAGCCCTCCATACTTTTTAGACATACAAATTTTTGGCCAACCAACCCAAGACATCTTCTTCTTTCCTTCCACTGATCCCCACAGAAAATTTCTCATAATCTTGATCATTTTCTTTTCCACACTGACAGGGAGATGAAATAAGGAGAGATAATAGATGGGTAAGATAGATAAACAACTTTTAGAGTATCTCCAATGCAAAGGGTTAAGGTCATCAGATGCGGAGGTCTTATTAACACATTCTTATGTGTGGGTAATTACTAAATGACAAAAAAAAAAGATAAATGTAAATTTTTTTACCTTAAGTTGATCTCCAATCCCCAAGGTATTACCAAATTTTATTTGAATTTAGAGACAAAATGATGATGTGGCTTTAAGACCCAAGGTCATAGAGAAAGTCTTATTTAGACTTTCTCCATTACCCCCACTTAGACATGTCATCTATCTCTATGACCTTGAACCTTGTGTTGAAGATGGAAATTTAGTGCAAAAAGTCTTAAATCTTAGGTGTCATTCAATTTTAAGACCTTTACCCCTTGCATTGGAGATGCTCTTAGAAGAGTCGCTCTGGACGGACTGTCCGCAAAACTAGTCCCTCTCACAAGGATTAGAACTCGTGGTACGATCCTAATTTTTGGGATGTGTGAACGGTTTTTGAATTGTTTTTATGGACATTCTTTTTAGAATATGAGCATAGAATTGGTTTCTGTAAAAGCGGGGGTCTAACAACACCATCCGATATTT
>NW_020619085.1:0-508 GCF_003573695.1 Papaver somniferum | reverse complement strand
AACTTAGGATCTATTGGTCACTAAGGACACTAGCTCATTTTCACTATTTTTGAATGAACCTTTAGTCCCACATAGGGAAAACTAAAGATGATACCTCTCCATAAGTATTGAAAATTTTGATATTAGAGTGTCCCTTGGGTCATTAGCACTTTTATGCGAGGGAGAGGACTTAGGCAATGGGGTAGTTGGTGCAATCACACATTTTCACACACGCGCGGTGCTTCGGGTTCGGGTGTGTGTCAAGACTTATCTTTTTTGGCAAAACTTCTTTTGAATTTTTGAATTAATACTTATCTTTTTTGGCAAAATAAATATTTGGGCGACATTATGTCTATGCATGAACGTTATATCAACATTAATTTGCATGAACGTTTTATATGAAACTTAAATTTGCATGAACGTTTTTATTTCAAATTTAAATTTGCATGAACGTTTTATATCAAACATAATGACGCATGAACGTTTCAAACCGTTGGAAAAATCTGAATTAATTGAAATTGTTTTAATG
>NW_020619084.1:0-1002 GCF_003573695.1 Papaver somniferum | reverse complement strand
TTTTTTTTTTCTTCTAACTTTTCTTTAAAGGGAGCAAACTAGCACCAATGATTAAAAATAGCAATCTGAGTACAAAAGATCAAGAGTACATCTCCCCTCTAAACTATAATTAAATCAGTTAGCTAGATACATGATATGGACCCTCCCTCTCTTTAATAATTGTTGATGATAGGACAAATGAGCAGAAGGGAACGTAACTGAGAGATGAAGTTGTACAACTTTCACCCACTCTAAAGAATCTTTGACTAGTCAAATACCATTATTTCTTCATCTAAAATCACCTTATTATTCCTAAAACCACTCTCTTTTTTTTTTATGAAATTGCTTAATTTTTAACTATTTTCTCTACCAGTTTCTCTCATTTTCTTGGTGATAGCTCAGATCTTTAGTCTCATTAGTAGATCGTTTGCAAATCCTTTGTTCTCCCTTTTTCTTCTATTCTCTAAGATTGCTAGACGGACTTTGGATCTGTTTTTATAAATGTTTGTTTTGTTTCCTGAACAGTGATTTCGTCGTTTATTTTCTACAAAAAACATCGGTTCCAGTTATTTTTCTCTCGAAGGTTTCTTAAGCTTTTTGTTCTTTGGTTTTGGTAAGCTCGTTCTCAACTGGTTTCTTTTTCTGGTAATGATGAAGTTCGAAGTTATGTCCCACAAGTATGATGATTTTCACAACTGGTGTCTTTAAAATACCTTTTTTTTTCTAACTTTTCTTTGAATGGAGCAAACTAGCACCAAGAGATTAAAAATAGCAATCTGAGTACAAAAGATCAAGAGTACATCTCCCCTCTAAACTATAATTAAATCAGTTAGCTAGATACATGATATGGACCCTCCCTCTCTTTAATAATTGTTGATGATAGGACAAATGAGCAGAAGGGAACGTAACTGAGAGATGAAGTTGTACGACTTTCACCCACTCTAAAGAATCTTTGACTAGTCAAATACCATTATTTCTTCATCTAAAATCACCTTATTATTCCTAAAACCACTATCTTTTTTT
>NW_020619083.1:0-434 GCF_003573695.1 Papaver somniferum | reverse complement strand
GGGTAGTGACTACTAGTTAGGTTATGCTTAATGACTTGTATTTTGTACAAATTATCTGTACTTGGCTAAATCATCTCACTTCTTAGTTCACTTTTGAGATAGGTTTCTTTATTCATCTATCAGAGTACTCTTGTTGTTTGATTGTTTAGAACTCTGTTCGGTGATACTTTTGTTGGAGCAATTCAAGGTGGATTTAAACAAAAAAAATATAGGATGGATGTCTAACTGGGAGTAGTACATGATCTTTTCTTTGCCAAACCCAATGTTCATTTTCAGACTTCTTATATGTCTCATAAAAACATTGAAAGCACCTTTACCTTGCATTTCATTTCTCATCGCATTATATTTGGGAAGGGACCATTAACAATAAATAAGATTCTTTTTTTTTTTGGCAGTGTACTTGAGAACAAATTCAGTGGGATAAGAGAAGGATT
>NW_020619082.1:0-496 GCF_003573695.1 Papaver somniferum | reverse complement strand
AATTCTGTAACCCTCTTCTACTCCTTATCTTCTTCCATTAATCAACCTGTAGCAACACGTCCCTGTCTTTTCCTGTATTATATTCTTTTTCTTCTTTCATTGATCAACATCAACACACAACACTATTAGAATACAGTGGTAGTAGCACGCTCTTGTCTTTTCTCATCTTCAAAGATACCACCAATAAACCCTTCATCCTTGATATTCAATTATAGCTTACCGATTTCATGATCTTACCAAAATTCCGTCATCATTATCCGATCTCCATACCACATCTAACTCCTTTTTTTTACCAAAGCCTAACCATCTCTGCCATTAATCAGCTAATTCATCACAGATTCAACACCGTCATAGATCATCATCGGTCTTCATCTCTGCTGATAAAAAGAAACTGCCCTTCATATTCTTTTTAACTCTCTGTATTATCGAGCTCCTTCAATACTAAACTTTGTAATCCACAGACTTAACTCATCTTTTATCCACTAACGTCATCATA
>NW_020619081.1:0-451 GCF_003573695.1 Papaver somniferum | reverse complement strand
TCCATTTGAGGTACAGATTCGAGCAGAGATAGGACGTCACTACAGTATGCATCATCATAGAAATCAGGGTTAAAGTTCTCCATACATGCTTGCCAGGGATCTTTTGACATAATGCCAGTCAATGAATCTTGTATCAAACTCTCAATCATATTGACCTCATGTACATCCTCATCATCCAGATTCACATGTTGTTGACTGACATTAAACACATTCAGCTCGACAGTCATGTTCCCAAAAGACAGCTTCAACACTCCATTACGACAATTGATGATTGCATTGGACGTAGCCAAGAAAGGACGTCCTAAAATGACAGGAATGTGACTATCCGGGTTTTGCACAGGTTGAGTGTCTAAGACAATGAAATCTACGGGAAAATAGAATTTGTCAACCTTGATCAAAACATCTTCCACCACTCCACGAGGAATCTTGACAGATCGGTCTGCCAGTTGTA
>NW_020619080.1:0-931 GCF_003573695.1 Papaver somniferum | reverse complement strand
TAATAATATACAAAAACTGGTACATTTAAGAGGATGGTTCAAAAAAATACACATAAGTATAGGTAAATGTTTAGTTTCATGGTAGGGTTGTTATCAAGAACTCATAGTCCTCTAAAATTAAAGAATTAATAGATGTCACATGGAACGCTAGAAACTGTTTATAACATTTAATAATATACAAAAACTGCTACATTTAAGAGGATGGTTTAAAAGAATACACAGAAGTATAGGTGAATACTTAGTTTCATAATAGGCTTGTTATCAATAACTCATAGTCCTCTAAAGTTAAAGAATTAATAGATGTCACATGGAACGCTAGAAACTGTTTAAAACATTTAATAATATACAAAACTGGTACATTTAAGAGGATGGTTGAGAAAAATACACAGAAGTATAGGTGAATGCTTAGTGTCATAGTAGGGTTGTTATCAATAACTCATAGTCCTCTAAAGTTAAAGAATTAATAGATGTCACCTGGAACGCTAGAAACTGTTCAAAACATCTAATAATATACAAAAACTGGTACATTTAAGAGGATGGTTCAAAAAAATACACATAAGTATAGGTGAATGCTTAGTTTCATAGTAGGCTTGTTATCAATAACTCATAGTCCTCTAAAGTTAAAGAAATAATAGATGGCACCTGGAACTCTAGAAACTGTTTAAAACATTTAATAATATACAAAAACTGGTACATTTAAGAGGATGGTTCAAAAAAATACACATAAGTATAGGTAAATGTTTAGTTTCATGGTAGGCTTGTTATCAAGAACTCATAGTCCTCTAAAATTAAAGAATTAATAGATGTCACATGGAACGCTAGAAACTGTTTATAACATTTAATAATATACAAAAACTGCTACATTTAAGAGGATGGTTTAAAAGAATACACAGAAGTATAGGTGAATACTTAGTTTCATAGTAGGCTTGTT
>NW_020619079.1:0-353 GCF_003573695.1 Papaver somniferum | reverse complement strand
CAGGAGCACAATGATTAAGTTTTTATCAAACTAACCAAAGTACATCACTTACTAACCTCTCGTTTTCACCTCAGATAATTTGACTACACCCGGTGCAATACTCTTAATCCCTCGAAGAAGCAGTATTGTGCCCACACATATAAATTTTATTCATGATTTTTGACAGACGAAAAACGCTGGCCACCAATGAATCACAATTCATGGTATATCATCAAATTTTCTTCCAAGAAATCCATATCAATCCAATTCAACTTAATAGCTTTCCTAGACATGTATCATATTACGGTAATATGCATCGTATTAGAAAACATGCTAAAGTAGCATCATTAAGTATCCTATTCATGACATAAACC
>NW_020619078.1:0-313 GCF_003573695.1 Papaver somniferum | reverse complement strand
GCCTCATAAACACGAATTTTATACTTAGAGCAGTTTCGAGTGTACATTCGTAAAATACACACTCGGAAAGACTCGAATGCTATAATTTAGTTCAAGAGGTGTCTATTTTGATTGGAAACATGCTAATGATCAGGACATGTTGGTTTATAGACCCACATGATCTTGATATTTTAGCCAAGTTTTGAAGCCTAAGCCTCATAAACACGAATTTTCTACTTAGAGCAGTTTCGAGTGTATATTCGAAAAATACACACTCGAAAAGACTCGAACGTTATAATTTAGCTCAAGAGATGTCTATTTTGATTGAAAACAT
>NW_020619077.1:0-293 GCF_003573695.1 Papaver somniferum | reverse complement strand
GGTGCATTAACACTAAGAATCTGAACAAGAAAATTGTTCATCCTTCTGAGGTTTTACAAAAGAAAGTTAAAAGTGAAAATAACGTTGAGGTGAAGGAAGATACGGATGAAGGCTGGGCTTTAGAGAAGGAGGGTGGCGATATTGCTGAATTATATGATGGAAAAGAAATTGATCAAGTTAATATGATCAAAGAAAAGGGTTTGGAAGATCTAGTTAGAAAATATGAGGTGAGCAAAAGTAATAAAATCTCTATTCGTAGTGCAATGTTGATACTAAAACATGAATTGCAGTGT
>NW_020619076.1:0-690 GCF_003573695.1 Papaver somniferum | reverse complement strand
AAATTGTACATTTTAGAGGAAAGTTCAAAAGAATACACAGAAGTATAGGTGACTACTTAATTTCATAGTAGGCTTGTTATCAATTATTCCTAGTCCTCCAAAATTAAAAAATTAATAGATATCACCTTGAACGCTAAAACCTGTTTAAAACATCTAATAATATATAAAAACTGGTACATTTAAGAGGAAGGTTCAAAAGACTCCACAGGAGTATAGGTGGATGCTTAGTTTCATAGTAGGCTTGTTATCAATAACTCATAGTCCTCTAAAACTAAAGAATTAATAGATGTTACCTGGAACGGTAGAAACTGTTTAAAACATCTAATAATATACAAAAACTGGTACATTTAAGAGGATGGTTCAAAAGAATACATATAAGTATAGGTGAATGTTTAGTTCCATAGTAGGCTTGTTATCAATGACTATTAGTCCTCTAAAATTAAAGTATTGATATATGTCACCTGAAACGCTAGAAACTGTTTAAAACATCTAATAATATACAAAAACTGGTACATTTTAGAGGAAAGTTAAAAATAATACACAGAAGTATAGGTGACTGCATAGTTTCATAGTAGGCTTGTTATCAATAATTCATAGTCCTCTAAAATTAAAGAATTAATAGATGTCACCTGGAAAGTTAAAAACTGTTTAAAACATCTAATAATATACAAAAACTGGTACATTTAAGAG
>NW_020619075.1:0-870 GCF_003573695.1 Papaver somniferum | reverse complement strand
TGGACCGCTAAAAACTGTTTAAAACACCTAATAATATACTAAAACTAGTAAATTTAAGAGGAGGGTTCTAACGAATACACAAAATATAGGTAATTGCTTAGTTTCGTAGTAGGCTTATTATCAATAACTCATAGCTCTTTAAGATTAATGAATTAATAGATGTCACTTGGACCGCTAGAAACTGTTTAAAACATCTAATAATATAATAAAACTGGTAAATTTAAGAGGATGGTTCAAAATAATACACAAAAGTATAGGTAACGACTTATTTTGGTTGTATGCTTATTATCAATAACTCATAGTTCGTTAAGATTAAAGAATTAATAGATGTCACCTGGCCCTCTAGAAACTGTTTAAAACACCTAATAATATACTTAAACTGGTAAATTTAAGAGGTTGTTTTAAAAGAATACACACAAGTATCGGGAGCTGCTTAATTTCGTAGTAGGCTTATTATCAAGAACTCATAGTTCTTTAAGATTAAAGAATTAATATATGTCACATAGACCGCTAGAAACTGTTTAAAACATCTAATAATATACTAAAACTGGTAAATTTAATAGCATGGTTCAGAAGAATACACAAAAGTATAGGTAGTTGCTTAATTTCTTAGTAGGCTTATTATTAATAACTCATAGTTCTTTAAGATTAAAGAATTAATACATGTCACCTGGACCGCTAGAAACTGTTTAAAACATCTAATAATATACTAAAACTCTTAAATTTAAGAGGATGGTTCAAAATATTACACAAAAGTATAGGTAACGGCTAATTTTGGTTGTATGCTTATTATCAATAACTCATAGTTCGTTAAGATTAAAGAATTAACAGATGTCACCTGGACCGCTAAAAACTGTTTCAAACACCTAA
>NW_020619074.1:0-687 GCF_003573695.1 Papaver somniferum | reverse complement strand
TAGAAACTGTTTATAGCCTTTAATAATATACAAAAACTGCTACATTTAAGAGGATGGTTCAAAAGAATACACAGAAGTATAGGTGAATGCTTAGTTTCATAGTAGGCTTCTTATCAATAACTCATAGTCCTCTAAAATTAAAGATTAATAGATGTCACCTGGATCTCTAGAAACTGTTTAAAACATTTAATAATATACAAAAACTGGTACATTTAAGAGGATGGTTCAAAAGAATACACAGAAGTATAGGTGAATGCTTAGTTTCATAGTAGGCTTGTTATCAATAACTCATAGTCCTCTAAAGTTAAATAATTAATAGATGTCACCTGGAACGCTAGAAACTGTTTAAACATTTAATAATATACAAAAACTGGTACATTTAAGAGGATGGTTCAAAAAACTACACATAAGTATTGGTGAATGCTTAGTTTCATTGTAGGCTTGTTATCAATAACTCAAAGTCCTCTAAAGTTAAAGAATTAATAGATGTCACCTGGAACGCTAAAAACTGTTTAAACATTTAATAATATACAAAAACTGGTTTATTAATAGGATGGTTCAAAAAACTACACATAAGTATTGGTGAATGCTTAGTTTCATTGTAGGCTTGTTATCAATAACTCATAGTCCTCTTAAGTTAAAGAATTAATAGATGTCACCTGGAATGCTAGAAACTGTTTAAAACAT
>NW_020619073.1:0-1326 GCF_003573695.1 Papaver somniferum | reverse complement strand
TAATAATATCCTAAAACTGGTAAATTTAATAGGATGGTTCAAAAGAATACACAAAAGTATAGGTAACGGCTTAGTTTCCTAGTAGGCTTATTATCAATAACTCATAGTTCATTAAGATTAAAGATTTAATATATGTCACCTAGACCGCTAGATATTATTTCAAATGTCTAATAATATTCTAAAACTGGGAAATTTAAGAGGATGGTTCAAAAGAGTACACAAAAGTATAGCTAGATCCTTAGTTTCGTAGTAGGCTTATTATCAATAACTCACAGTTCATTAAGATTAAAGAATTAATAGATGTCACCTGGACTGCTAGAAACTGTTTAAAACATCTAATAATAAACTAAAACTGGTAAATTTAAGAGGATGGTTCAAAAGAATACACAAAAGTATAGGTGACTGCTTAGTTTCGTAGTAGGTTTATTATCAATAACTCATAGTTCTTTAAGATTAGAAAATTAATAGTTGTCACTTGGACCGCTAGAAACTGTTTAAAACATCTAATAATATACTAAAACTGGTAAATTTAAGAGGATGGTTCAAAAGAATACACAAATGTATAGGTGACTGCTTAGTTTCGTAGTATGCTTATTATCAATAACTCATAGTTATTCAAGATTAGAGAATTAATAGAGGTCACCTGGACCACAAGAAACTGTTTAAAACATCTAATAATGTACTAAAACTGGTAAATTTAAGAGGATCGTTCAAAGGAATACATAAAAGTGTAGGTAACGGCTTAGTTTCGTAGTAGGCATATTATCAATAACTCATAGTTCATTAAGATTAAAGAATTAATAGATGTCACCTGGAATGCTAGAAATTGTTTAAAACATCTAATAATAAACTAAAACTGGTAAATTTATTAGGATGGTTCAAAATAATACACAAAAGTATAAGCAGCTGCTTAATTTTGTTGTAGGCTTATTATATATAACTCATAGTTCTTTAAGATTAGAGAATTAATAGATGTCACCTGGACCGCAAGAAACTCTTTAAAAAATCGAATAATATACTAAAACTGATAAATTTAAGAGGGTGGTCCAAAAGAATACACAAAAGTATAGGTAGATGCTTAGTTTCGTAGTAGGCTTATTCGCAATAACTCATAGTTCTTTAAGATTAGAGAATTAATAGACGTCACCTGGACCGCTAGAAACTGTCTAAAACATCTAATAATAAACTAAAACTGGAAAATTTAAGAGGATGGTTCAAAAGAATACACAAAAGTATAGGTGACTGCTTAGTTTCGTAGTATGCTTATTATCAATAACTCATAGTTCTTTAAGATTAGAGAATTAATAGATGTCACGTGGACCGCAA
>NW_020619072.1:0-2044 GCF_003573695.1 Papaver somniferum | reverse complement strand
TCAGGCACGAGCTTACTTTAAGTTATGTCAGTTTACTATTATTAGCTAGGTGAAGTATTCACCGGAACCTCTGACGATATAAGTTGCCTGTAATGTGGGGGTTATACATTCCTAACTTTAACTTTTGTATCTATGTACGCATGGTGCTCCTTTTAAACTATTAATGCTCCCATTGTCTAATCTATATCTATTAGAATCCATAATTATTCCAACTTAACTAGTGTTTTTCTGAGAGTTGTGATGAAATCCTGTTGATGTCATGAGCAATGAAGAAGACTGATCTGCTTTGATTAGGAAAGAGGTAAGTTTTCAACCCCTTTCTTACTTTTATTTTCTCGTGTCTTGTATGCTTAGATCACCTGTACTGCTGTTCGAGGCATGTGTAGAGCAGTATGAAGTTAACAACTCTCTTTTATGCCATGATAAAAGCAGCAAAGACTTTTCTAGTCTTGTTCAAGGAAGGTATGCAATAAAGAAACACGTCAGCTACCTAGAGTTCCTGCTTAGCGGTGTCCTGCTCTTGCTTGTAGCAATTGCCCATGCTTAGGGGTTTTCCTCCTCGTGGTTGTAATTAGTTAAGATTGGGGATAGGTTTGATAGTCGAGTTGAACGGCTTCTATATCCCGACTTGCCTGATTGTTGCATGCATTACTCATGGATTCAGTCAAGTGCTTGTTATCGATAAAGTGCAATATTTATAGGGTGTACATCTGCCGGACAGGCCAGCCCAAGCCCGATTATACCACGGGTCGGGCCGGACGGCTTGCCAATCTAAGAGCACTTCATATGGATCCAACAGGCTTTAAGTTTGTTGATTTTGCTATCACTATGGACTCAACAAACATGAAAAATGGATGTTCAAATCAACAAACATGAAAAATGGATGTTCAAATCAACAAATTTGTTTAGTATAAAGAACGTCAAGTTGTAGATAGTTCAAATCAAACTTTAAATTCAATAGAAATTCATGATCCACTACAAAACTTTATTCTTTACTTGAAATTGTAAATGGATGATCACCAGCTTGGTTCCTTTTCAAATACCCATAGAGATGAGAAGTGCGCGGCTTTCGATCCCCTGATTTAATTTCCCCAAATTGTCCGATTACTTCCATCCTTCAAACAAGAACGCTACGGTTATATTCAATCTTTCTGTAGAGATTTGTGATTTTGTTTCCAAGGTAGAATTTACTACATCAGCCGCAAAAGATACAACAACCAACCTAGGTTGACCTAAGTTAAGTGGAAGTGACAAACCGAGGTACCTACGTGCTATTATTGAGTTTTGGTTCCGTATACAAACTATATGGCTGAAAAGAAAATTTTGATGGCAAATCTGCAGCAGAAAACAGTGGTTTATGATGCAGGAATCGTGACTAAAGGGCAGTTTCGGTTTGGAATGTCTACAAGGTTTACTTGGATTAGGAAATTTGTATGATGTTCTGGGAGGTGTTTTCCAAGTTTAGCATTTCCTAATTAAGATGTTAGGTGTTGATACATGAAAATAACCAATCCTAAAATAGGTTACCCCTTAACCTATTAGGGGTCTCTTCTAGGATAAGGAGATTAGGGGACTAGGTCTGATTAGGGGTGTACAACAAACGTACTGTTACGGACTAGGGATCACCCACGTCCAGTCCGTCAAAGTTGCGGGTTTGGAAAATCCAATCGTGTCTAGCCTAATTACCCATTTAGCTAATAATGATGCAAATGTTGGTTCTGACATTTTTCTTTTTCATAGACTAGCAAATGTTGGTTCTGCCATTTTTTCTTTTTCATAGAATAGCTTATAAGGGTGTTGGAGCTTAACTTATGGCAAGATTATACAATCTCTTGTAATTTAAAAACATAAATTATACCTGTGGGCACGTAGGGGTGGGAATGTTGGGCACCGTGATTCATGTGGGCTTACACAAAATATCAATTGAACGTGGGCTTAGACAAAATATCAATTGCATGTGGGCTTAGACAAAGAAAAACAAAAAAAGAGAACCATATTTTAAGACATAAAGACAAAAACGGGTTATTAGATAGTAATCTTAAAA
>NW_020619071.1:0-961 GCF_003573695.1 Papaver somniferum | reverse complement strand
TATTAGATGTTTTAAACAGTTTCTAGCGTTCCAGGTGGCATCTAATTCTTAAATTTTAGAGGACTATGAGTTATTGATAACAAGCCTACTATGAAACTAAGCAATCACCTGTACTTCAATGTATTCTTTTGAACCATCCTCTTGAATTTACCAGTTTTAGTATATTCTTAGATGTTTAAACAGTTTCTCGCGTTCTCGGTGACATATATTAATTCTTTAATTTTGGAGTTCTATAAGTTGTTGATCACAAGCCTACTATGAAACTAAGCAGTCACCTATACTTCATTGTATTCTTTTGAACCATCCTCTTAAATTTACAAGTTTTTATATATTATTAGATGTTTTAAAAAGTTTCTAGTGTTCCAGGTGACATCTATTAATTCTTTAATTTTAGAGGACAATGAATTATTGATAACAAGCCTACTATGCAACTAAGCAGTCACCTATAAATTTGTGTATTTTTTTGAACCATCTTCTTAAATTTACCAGTTTTTGTATTTTAGATGTTTTAACAGTTTCTAGCGTTCCAGGTGGCATCTAATTCTTAAATTTTAGAGGACTATGAGTTATTAATAACAAGCCTACTATGAAACTAAGTAGTCACCTGTACTTCAATGTATTCTTTTGAACCATCCTCTTGAATTTACCAGTTTTAGTATATTATTAGATGTTTAAACAGTTTCTCGCGTTCTCGGTGACATATATTAATTCTTTAATTTTGGAGTTCTATAAGTTGTTGATCACAAGCCTACTATGAAACTAAGTAGTCACCTATACTTCATTGTATTCTTTTGAACCATCCTCTTAAATTTACAAGTTTTTATATATTATTAGATATTTTAAACAATTTCTAGTGTTCCAGGTGACATCTATTAATTCTTTAATTTTAGAGGACAATGAATTATTGATAACAAGCCTACTATGCAACTAAGCAGTCACCTATAAATCTGTGTATTCTTTT
>NW_020619070.1:0-1409 GCF_003573695.1 Papaver somniferum | reverse complement strand
AAGAGCATGGCAGCAACAGCACCGAGCATCAGCAAGCATCCATGAATACTTGAACCCATACTCCCAAGTCACCAAAAAATACTCATCCTTGCTGTTCTTTTTGATTTCTCCTCCAAGCCCTTTTCGATTTTTTAGCTAACTGCTACTTCTTCTCTGTTCGTTCTTTCGAACCTTGTAATTTCAATCTAACCCATTTAGTAACCCTTGTAATTCCAATCTACGTCGAACCATGGTTCGCTATCAATCTTGTCTTTGGAGAAATTCAGACAGAAATTAGGTCAAGAGAAGACTCTAAAGAGAAATTCAGATAGAAATTAGGTGATGGAGGAATCGGTGATGGATTCTAAGTTAGTGGCTACAGATGGGTATGTGAACTGGTTATTACTGGAGGGTATTTTAGGAAGGTCAGGAAACACATGTACAGTTTATGCCACGCGTACAGAGGTGCTTACTCAGTTAACTGAATAATGGATGGAAAATGTGACGATGGGAGGAAACACTAATTTCAATCTTTTTGGGGAGGAAACGCTAATTAGCAATCTTGGGAGGGTAGGAAATGCAAAATAGCCCTAAATCAAGAAGTAAACAGTATTGAAATTAGTATTATAGAGAGTGAGGAAGACCGATTAGCAAAAGAACAATTGATTTTTGCTTTTCAATCAGTTATGACACTTTTTGGTATTCCACAAGGTGAAAAGGAGAAGGAAATTTATGAAATTGTCAATCGTCAGTTGGGGGAAACTAAACAAAGAAAGTTGTTTAGGAGGGAGAAAAGAGAACATGCAATTAGAGAGCTAGATGAGGCAGTTCTAGATGAGGGACTGGAGGGGGCAAGATTACTACTCATGGGTACTGAAGAAGGCGTAATTGGTGACGCTACACAGGAAGAGGACTGCTCAAAGCTATCTATCAGTACACCAATCATTGCTAGAGCTACAAAAGTGCAGCGGGAGTCAAACAGGTTAGCATGTTCTATTAGTAACCTTTTACCTAGCAGTTCTAAATCAGATAGAAGAGTGGTAAATGGGGGTAAGAAATGTTATAAATGAATGCAAACATAGTAAATTGGAACATTATGGGGGCAGGGGATGCGAGCAAGAGGGCTGTTATTAATGAAGCACTATTGAGAAGCAAACCGAATGTTGTTGTTTTACAAGAAACGAAGATGGAGGTTATCACACAAAGTTTTTGTAAAGAATTATGGAACAAGAATGGAATCCAGTTTCGTTATGTTCCATCACAAGGGACTTCAGGGGGTATGTGCATCATGTGGTGTGAAGATGAGTATGAATTATTAGATACATTAGAAGATCAGTATACTCTCTCTTGTATGTTTAAATCGAGAAGGGATGGGACTGAATGGTTTGTCACTGGGGTGTATGCACCAAATGATAGAGTACAGAGGAGGA
>NW_020619069.1:0-1054 GCF_003573695.1 Papaver somniferum | reverse complement strand
AAGAGGGCAACAAAATGCATATTAACAAAGAAATATAACTTAACTAAAGCAGAAAATACTGCCATAAAGTTGAGGATTGACAACATAAAGAACAAATTAATAATAAGCTTTATGTAATAGCTAGTCATCAAGACAATGTGAAAGGTTAATGAATCCACTTGAGAATGCTAGACCCTGCGTCAGGAAGTTTACTATGAATCAAACTTATGCAATCTCAAGTTCAAACAAAGTAGAAAATAAAGTGATATGAGTTACCTCAGAAGCTCAGCGAAGCTTACCATGTATTTTATACAGCTCGACTGTCAGCACTTCACCCACAATTTCAGCTGATTTCTTCTCAACGTAGCCTGACTCCATAAACTTTATATCTTCTTCTTCTCCTGCTAATCCTTTCAATATAACTATGGTGGTCTTGTAATGGATTTTTGAGTTTGGTGATTCCCATAGGAATTTCCCTTAGAAACCTTGCCTAGTTTTGGGCCTACGCATTTCATTTGAGGCCTACAAGACAAAAACAATTTTTTTGAAGTAAAGTGGATAACCTTTTATCCAACTATTTTCCTAAATGGCTAAGTTAACCCTGAAATCAGCTACCGCTAATTCATTATCAAAACTTGAAAAAATCTATAAGAAAATTGAAAAAATTAAACGCAAAATCGATTGATGTTAGTGCAGTAGTAAACCGATTTTGGTTTGAGTTTTTTTAATTGACGAAGAAAACTCAGAATCAGTTTTTGTCTATGTAGACATAAATCGATTATAAAAAATAGAGTTTATAAACGTCTATATAAACCGACTATGCCATATTTTCACAAAAAATTATTCATTACATAATTCAGGATATTAGCGCATTATATATAGGACAATTCAGTATGTGAATTCTTAAATCTCGCACATCAATACATCGTCAATAAACCTCCAAGCACAAGGGTACAACACCATGTATTCCTTGTGGTGAATGAACTTCTTTTCCCCATTACGAATTCTCCATAAGCCGGTGAATAATTCCAGCTGCAGTTAAATGAATTAAATGTTAGTATGCAAACATTAAATA
>NW_020619068.1:0-414 GCF_003573695.1 Papaver somniferum | reverse complement strand
GAAATTAAGAAGGCTAAAGTTACCATACTTATCGATACTGGAAGTACCCATAATTTTGTTGATTCTGCGATACCTAAAAGAATGGGAATAATTATAATTAAAGATGAGACTTTTGAGGTGTTGGTAGCTAATGGTGCTAGAATGACTTGTGAAGGAAGATGCTTGGATCAGGATTATAAGTTAAATAAATATGGGTTCAAAGGAACTTTTTATGTATTGCCACTTGGGGGATGCGATGTGGTTCTGGGAGTCCAATGGTTAGAAACGTTGGGTCCCATAACTTGGGATTTCAAACATTTAACCATGGATTTTAAGAGGGATGGTGAATGTATTCGACTAGAAGGAGATAAGAAAAATAAAGTAAAGTTTTCCAACATCAATAGCATCCAGAAACTCTTAAATAAGGGATCAACT
>NW_020619067.1:0-969 GCF_003573695.1 Papaver somniferum | reverse complement strand
AATCACTTTCGGAGAAAGGACTTATAGGTGGAAAAGTTTTAGATTGAGGTATATTTGGGTACCCTCGTCTTTTAAATTGGTATCAGAGCAGGCAAACACGAAAAGATCTAACAATCTATGTTTGGTGCGATCTAACCTATATGAAATTGAATCCATGTCTGATTCAGTTAACGTTATGAAAGAGTATGAATACTCAAAAGTTTAAGATGTTACTACTTCGTTGACTCATGATCCAGGGGTTGCGAAAACATTTATGTATATCTCTGATGAAAGAGAAGATGCTGATAAAGAGTTGTTAAAACTCCTAAAGCCTATAAAATCTCTATCTTCTAAAGTGTTGATATTAAAGACAGACTCAAATCTTCTTAAACAGGAGATCAGAGATAAATACTTTCAACTGAATAGTCTGTCCAAAGAGAATATGGATCTCATTGTCAAACTAGAAGCTCTTGGTAAATCTGTTACTTTAGTTAAAAAGACACGTCCTACGACTCTGACTAATGATGTTGTTGTGATTTCTTCTGATAATGAGAAAACTAAAAGTCCTTGCTTGACTTTTACAGATTGTGATAAAACCGATTTAGTCACGTCTGAAACAGATCAAGATGATGGTAGTTTGCCTAAATACATCAATTCAGAAGAGGATGAGAAACCATCTTCTAGATCTACTGATGATCAAACGAAATCTTGTGCAAAGGAAACTTTGAACCGATTCCGTGTTTGTGATCTTAAGGAATACAACTTTCAATCACTTGACATGAAACTTATATTTCTTCAACATACTGTGGTAAAAATATTGAAAGAAGTTTTTTGTCTTAAAAAAACGAAAGATCATTCCTCGGTAGAAAGACAGATTATACCACTACCCGATAAGATCAACTCAAAAGAATCAGAGGAAAGAGTTGATAATCGCTTCTGGAAAAAGGTTCCTCCTCACCCACTTCGAAACATTTCTTGTTTTGATGAAGA
>NW_020619066.1:0-1515 GCF_003573695.1 Papaver somniferum | reverse complement strand
AAAAAAAAAGTGCAATAGCTAACATGCTAGTATGGGTTGAGTGGTGAATTCTCAAGCCCTAGTTACCCTCTATCAAACATCCAATCACTTCTTTGCTTTCAAAAAAAAAAAAAAACTTCAACTGTTATTTGCTAAAATCACCCAACTGTTATCTGCTCTTGCTTCACTGTCCATTATTCATCTTGCCTCACTGTCAGTTGCTGTTGCTTCAACTGTCAGTGTTGAACTTGCTTCAACTGTCACTTTTGTTGTTCTTGTTTAAAGTCTCATGATTAGTAATCTGCCCTGGTTAGTGTAATCAGTTAGAAATTGGTTCCAATAAGAAAAATAGCACTTGCACCCCCTTGTCCCTGTGGAACTGACCTGTGCTTGCCCTGTGTTGCTTGCCGACACTGTGCACTTGCAGTTAGAATTTTTAGGATCATTTCTAGTCCTACCACCG
Organism: Papaver somniferum; assembly: GCF_003573695.1. NCBI lineage: Eukaryota > Viridiplantae > Streptophyta > Magnoliopsida > Ranunculales > Papaveraceae > Papaver > Papaver somniferum. The sequence continues at coordinate 1,073 of NW_020619066.1, read as the reverse complement.
TGCCACATCTTCGCGCCAAGGCATGCCAACCGTGCCAATGACATGCCATGTCAGCCACACCTCCACACCAAAGCCACGCCGACCATGCCTCCATGTCGCTGGCTCCCAAACGGAAGGTTGCAACAATCAACAGCTTCCCTTCCATCTGAGATGCAGATCTCATCCGTCCAAGTCCGCCACCTAACGCATGGCAACTTCCGGACCAAGGCCAAACATCACGGTTTTGCCAAAACCCTAATTTTGGCCGCGCCTAAAATATGCCAAAGCCATGCCGGCCCTACCACATGCCGCTGGATGCCAAAAGAAGGGTTGCAACAATCAACGGCCACCCTTCCTCCTGAGATGCAAATCTTAGCCGTACAAACTTGCCACCAAACGATTTGTGGCAATCTCTTAGCTACGACGCCAAATCCCTAATTTGGCCGTGCCAAGAGCATGTACGCGTTGCAACCAGGCCGTTGGTTTCCATACGCAGGGTTGCAACAATCAACGGCTGCCCTTCCTCCTGAGATACGAATCTCAGCCATACAAACTTGCCAGCAAACGATTTGTGGCAATCTCTTGGCCACGACGCTAATTCTTGACCACGACGCCAAAACCTTAATTTGGCCGTGCCAAGAGCATGCAAGCATTGCAACCATACCGCTGGTTTCCAAACGAAGGGTTGCAACAATCTACGGCTACCCTTCCTCCTGAGATGCAGATCTCATCTGTACAAACCTGCCTCCAAACGACTCGTGGAAATGTCTGGGCTGCAATGCTAACTCTCTGGTCAAGGCACCAACCTGGATACGATGCCTATTCTTTGGTCACGGCACCAACTTGGCTACAGACGCCAAATCCTTTGGCCACGCCACACGTAGCAACATGCTACACGTTTTCCACAAGAACACTCGAGACATCAAAACACGTCACAAACTGGGGGATGCTCATCTGGGTATTGGTCTGGCGGTTTACAGCGTGCGGCGTACACTACGCCCGTTACAGGAAAGTGTCATAAGGGTGAGGCGGTTAGTAAATACAAGAAGTAATGGTGAAACGTTTCCTTCATTATGGAAACATCAATTCCAGGC
>NW_020619065.1:0-347 GCF_003573695.1 Papaver somniferum | reverse complement strand
GGATTTCTCTACATCACAAGCCCCGCATGATTGAGGAACTTTCTCTCTTCACCAATCACATCCAGTATGAAGACTGCTGATGCTATCTACTACAACAATGTCGACTCACTGACAAATCCAGTTCGTGGTAAAGTTATGATTTCAGGAGCATTCATGTTGAACTCTCAGTACACCTTCATCTTATGGACGCTCAACTCATCAACTAGTTCGTAAATGTAAAGGCTCACTGGATGAAGGAGCAAGGATTATATCTATAATCATGGTTCTAGCCTTTTCGGTTTTTGGAGCAACTTCAACCACGGTATAAACATTAACAATAATCTCTAGAGGAACACCATCCATGATCT
>NW_020619064.1:0-419 GCF_003573695.1 Papaver somniferum | reverse complement strand
AATTCTATGGTTGCTTTTCTTAACGTATCCTCCAATTTCTATCCCAGCCAACCAAAGAACAAGATAGTCAAGTCTCATTCAGTATTCTAAAGTGATTGGCAATCTAACTTCCTATCAAACACCTTGAAGATCGAGGCTATACATGTATTGGTAGATCGTGCGCGTGCAAGTTTCTTATCACTATGTGAATTGTGCTAGAATTAGGGTGCCTAAATATCTAGACTATGACTCCTAAAGTTTACATATTTGCACAAGAGTCAACATTTCAAGGTAAATGAGCTCCATTTTTATGTTTTTTTTTTTTTTTGGAATTTTTTTTTGGAATTTTTTTAAATTTTTTCAAAAAGAGGGAGTTCTGTTTTCAATTATAACATGTTATCGTGGTATCTACTCTATACCCCCAAACCTAAACTAAACAT
>NW_020619063.1:0-404 GCF_003573695.1 Papaver somniferum | reverse complement strand
AAATTTTAGTTCGGTGTGCTCGCAAAAAAAACTCTCGTAACCGAACTAAAATTTTCAAAAGTTAAGAATGAGTTCGGTTTTGTCGATAATTTTTATGGCTAACCGAACTTTTGAAATATGTAGTTCGGTTACGATGCAAAAAAAATTTGGTAACCGAACTATAGTCTTCTAATCACAAGTGTTGTGTTTACTTTATTCTTTAGTTCTTTTTGATTTGATAACAAAATATTCTCTTATGTTTAGCTAATACTTTAGTTTTTGTTCATTAGGAACAAAGGAAAAAGATTGAGACTACAACTAGATGAGGATTTGAAAACTCCCACCCCTTGTGGAGCAAAACATTTAGATTTCCGAAAACGTGGTGCCACAAATGCTAAACATGGAGGTGGCTTGTTACTGGAAGT
>NW_020619062.1:0-2575 GCF_003573695.1 Papaver somniferum | reverse complement strand
CCAATTCAATTAATGTTCATTTTTTCTCCTTCTCTTTATGCGTACAGACTATTCTCCAAAGATTTGATTTTTAGTTTAATTACATTTTGACTAGATTAATTCTGGGTTTTAATTGTAAATCTAAAAATCCAGAAGAAATCGCGACAATGGTTTATTCACAATAAGCAGTAGCTCGGTGAACACTGAAATCGGCCGTTTAAACGAGTTAAATAGGTTATCAACTAATTGGGCGATTTAAAGGATTAAAAGTTCTTTTTCACATGACTTAACTGCTGATATGTAAGTTAACTTTACGTTTGCCGTTTTTCAAAAAAACAGTCAAAACAGGAGTACATTTGTAAGTTCCAAAAGAAACGGGTACATCTGTATGTGATAAAAAAAATAGGGGTACATCTGTGTTTCACCCTAATTAAATTAAGTTCTCATTTTAAAGTTGACAAGCAATTTTAATCCATGCCAATCACTACCTGTGCGTCCATGGTGGATCAAAAAATCAACAATGTAAGAGATTGACAAACCTTAGAAGCATTTGAAGTGATTCAATTCCACCTTGAAAAAAGTCGGATCCTCCTTATTTAGCCGTTTAACATTGTGTTATTCTCTCATGCATGTTGCCCATACATTGTAGGCTACTAGGCTTGTAGTATTTGGCTCCGTAATGATGCTTATTAGTTAGCAATTCGAAAAAAGAAGTGTTTTTCAATTAGTTAGTTCCTGACCAAAGTAAGGTTACATAACCAGAGTGGCTGCACTACGTGCTACGAAGCCAAATGTATGTATGTGTATTCCTTGTTGTAGGATTTTACTTGACCAAAGTAAGATTGTGAAATGCTTCATATAACAGTCCAGATGAACATGACCTCCGCAACTCCAACTATATCCCGCTCGTTAAATGGCACCCCCAGTTTCCCATATGCAATCTCTTCTTCTTTTTCTTCCTAAAAGAACACTTCGGACTCTTAGCAGAACAGTATTTGTCTGTATTTAGTATTTATGCATGTATTTGTCTTTGCTTTACAAATTTCTTGACAAAAAAAATGATACAGTTTATACGTTTGCAGCTAAAAAGTGGCAGACGAGAAATGGCCCACGACAAGGATGACTCTGACCTTTATACTATTATTAAGGTTTAATCTCTTGCTTTTTCCAATTTTGTTCATTAATTTGGTGGTAATGAACCGCATGGGCAATATGTAATCATTTGTTGCTGTGTATGGTACCTCTAGGTTGTACGGAATGAGGACATTTATCAACAGATTGGGAGAGACGTTTATTGTGATCTTTTTGATCATGACAAGGTTCATAGTTTCCGGGTTCACAACTCTACACCTTTCAGCATTTTCAAGGTACCCCTGATTTTCAAGTTTCAACTGTTTAGTGGAGTAGTTTGTTTGATTTTCATTTCCACCAACATTCATAAGTGTAATGTGTGCCTTAAAAACTGCAATCCATTGGGATTTGGCCCTTCGCAATTTTCCATACGACATAATTTGTGTTATCTGGTTTTCTAAATTTGAAGTGGTCGAAATTCGACAGGAAATTTTTGCGAGACAATTTGGTGTACCACTGCAACTTCAGCGCTTTTGGATATGCTTAAAGCGTAAAAATCAAACATGTCGTCCTTATCAGCCGTTGATGCATGAAGAAGAAAAACAACCTGTAAATACGTTGCGCTTACAAGTTAATGAATAATTAGTTCTTGCTCATTTTGGTGCTTGAGTAAAGAAGCTGATAGTAACTCCTTCTTGCAGGAAGAATGAAGAGGAAAACTGATCTGATATTGCAGGAAGGTTTAGAGCTTGGGCCGGTAACTTTTATTTAAAAATTAACTGGCTTTTTTTTTTCTCTCTTTTTTTTTTTTATATGATTTGCTCCATCTACCATTAACATATCTTAATTTTGCACAACTTTGATTTCTTATCTGTAGGATTTACGTACCTTTCGTCTGCGACTCAAAACAGAAGAAGATATTCTACTTTTCTTTAACCGTTATGACCCTGAAAAAGAAGAAATTCGGTATGCATTCACAATTTCTTCAGCGCTCAGTATTTTATAGTACGAATGAGACTATTCAATTCTCTTCTTAGGTTTATGGAAAACTTAAACCGTATCAGGTATGTGGGGAATCTTTTTGTGAACGGTAGTGCTATGCCTGAAGACATTCTTAAAAAGCTGAATGATATGTCTAATTTTTCTCCCGATGAAGAAATAGAACTGTATGAGGTAAGAGTTAAACCGTTTGTCATTTATTAAGTTTGTGGCATCTCGCATTTACCTTAGTTTCTTATTGCTAATTATATCTGCTGTGTTCTGGGACAGGCGGCAAGGTTTGTGCTCACAGTCATGTGCGATCTTGTCGACCAGAAACATACTTTTCTTGCTAACGGGGTATGTATCATGTGTAGGTGTACTGGTGTAGCGCATGATATACTATAAGATTTATCAGTCCCTTGATAAATTTGTTCACGTATACATATTTACAGAAAGAAAGATAATATCAATCACTACCATTACTCAATGATCTAAACATGGAAAGAAGATTAGTACATGCAATCTAAACATAGAAGGAAGATTA
>NW_020619061.1:0-533 GCF_003573695.1 Papaver somniferum | reverse complement strand
TTTCAATTCTATGGAAGAAACTTGTATATTATTTTCTCCAAACAACCTGTGGTGGTTGCTTTCATTCTATGGAGGCAACTTGTATCTTATTATCCTTTGCAATTTACTGAGTTTCTTTTTTTGTTAGGTAAATATGGTTGTCGCAGAGATTAACTTTTACTGTCTAATGAAAGTGAGCCACGACGAAGTTGTTGCTAAAGTAAAAATGAAAATGACCAAGATGGCGTTTCGCATCTTCAATACGACTGACGAATGGAAGTTTCAGAAACAAACAAATACGTGTTTGAATGAAAGCTAGATTGCTTGTGTTTGTTGTAATATTACTGTATTATACAATATTGTTTGTTTAGTTATAATACTATAGATACAATATTGTTTGTATCAGTTATAATATACGGAAATGGTTTTTAACATGAATGACCAAGTATTTAGATGTAAACATGAATTGTTAACATGAATGACTGAATGGTTTTAGATGAATGATTGCAGGTACAATACTGTTATATGATTCCAGGTACCAAAAGCTAAAAGGA
>NW_020619060.1:0-360 GCF_003573695.1 Papaver somniferum | reverse complement strand
TATATTATTAAATGTTTAAAACAGTTTCTTGCGTTCCAGGTGACATCTATTAATTCTTTAATTTTAGAGGACTATGAGTTATTGATAACAAGCCTACTATGAAACTAAGCATTCACCTATACTACTGTGTAGTCTTTTGAACCTTCCTCTTAAATGTAGCAGTTTTTGTATATTATTAGATGTTTTAAACATCTTTTAGCGTTCCAGGTGACATCTATTAATTCTTTAATATAAGAGGACTATGAGTTATTGATAACAAGCCTACTATGAAACTAAGCAGTCACCTATACTTCTGTGTATTCTTTTGAACTTTCCTCTAAAATGTACCATTTTTTTTATATTATTAGATGTTTTAAACAG
>NW_020619059.1:0-1013 GCF_003573695.1 Papaver somniferum | reverse complement strand
CTGTCACTTGAGCTTCATCAGCAACAATTATCTTGATTACTTTGTTCTTCTTCCAATTCAGAACATCAATCAAAACCCTAACTCTAAAACCAATTCCCTTTACAGCTTCAAGCCAAGAACACAATCACAAAAGTGTAAGCTTCTTTGAATCTCAAACTTTCTTTCTAACATATCTTCGTCTCCTGTAACTCAACCTCCAACTATAACTTCTCAATTCCAAAACACAATCCGGAACTCTAACTTTAAATCATCAATCCATCCTCCTTCCAGTACCGATTAGGTGATTCCTAATTAAAACCCAAACCCTAATTTCTAATTTGATTTAGGGAAGAACTGGAACTCTAATTTCTCTATGAAATCAAATTAAACATCATATAACCATTAAGACTTCAATCAGACACAAACCCATATACTAATTCAATCAAATACAACAATCCCAAGAAGGAAATCGAATTATTTGAAACCCTAAATTACCTGGTTCTGTGATTCTTCATAAGAACAACTTCAGAAATTTAATTAAATATCAACACATTCGATCTTCATCCAATAGAAACTCAGAATTCCTCTTAATCTCTCTCCCAACTCAAGAACAGAATCCTAAATGATCCAACAAGATCATTCCTTCTTCTCCCGAGCTCAAAAAACATCCACAACACCACCAGTAATCAATTCCTAATGTTTACCCCAAGTTTCTCTTCGATTCGACCTCAGAATCATCTCACAAAATCTCCAGAGGCGATGGACGAAAACAGAAAGAGAATAAGAAAGAAGAATGGAGAAGAAGAAGAAATAAAAAGAATAAGAGAAATGATTTCTCTTCGACACGTTTCTGGTGACAAGGACAAAGATAAATACTTAAGTAACCCATAAGATTGATACGGGCAGCCAAGCGATATCTTCGGAAAAAATACTATTTTTCCCTTCATACTTATCCGACGATATCTTCTTCGTACGGTATCTGAAAGACACGTTCGAGTAGTCCATTCCGCATAACTTTTCGAGACCTATCTAAC
>NW_020619058.1:0-624 GCF_003573695.1 Papaver somniferum | reverse complement strand
GCAAAGGTACAAGAACGGGATCCTAATGAAATTTTCGAAAGAGACATTTCTTGACCAAAAGAAAGCAAAAATATCAACTTGTTCTTTAGATGCAATCATAAAGCCGAAGCTAAATGCATTCATCAAGGAGTTTTTAAAGATACAAGATAACCCCTATAATATTCCACAGCCGCACTCCCCACAAAGATATGGCAATTAAGTGCAAGTTCAAAAGAACTCTCCCCTATTAAATGTCATTCCCGAAAGAAAAACAAGAGCGACCTTAATTTCGAAAGAAAAGAAGGATTTCTTTGGACATAACAAATCACATACAAGTATGAATTTGAGTCCAAAAAGTTCAATTAAATTAACCACAAGAGAACCCATGATTAATTTAATCGCCAAATGCTCAAACATAAGTGGACTTATGGAGACTTAAAAAATACAATTAGATTAATCACAAGAGAACCCATAATTAATCTAATTGAAATACACAACTAAACTAATCACAAAAGTAATCAATTTAATTGGTCATGCTCGACATAAGAAAACTTATGGAGCAACAACTAAATAACCAAACAAGATGATTAACTTAGTTGAAAATGCTCGACATAAAGTACCTCACGGAACAACAACATAGCTAAT
>NW_020619057.1:0-524 GCF_003573695.1 Papaver somniferum | reverse complement strand
CTCTAAGTAGACAAATCTTGTTTATGAGTCCTAGACTTCAAAATTTGGCTGAAATATCAAGATCATGTGGGTCTATAGACCAATATGTCCTGATAATTAGCATGTTTTCAATCAAAATAGTCACCTCTTGAGCTAAATTATAGCGTTCGAGTCTTTTCGAGTGTGTATTTTTCGAATGTACACTCGAAACTGCTCTAAGTAGAAAAATCTTGTTTATGTGGCTTAGATTTCAAAATTTGGCTAAAATATCAAGATCATGTGGTTCTATAGAACCAACATGTCCTGATAATTAGCATGTTTTCAATCAAAATAGACACCTCTTGAGCTAAATTGTAGCATTCGATTCTTTTCGAGTGTGTATTTTTCGAATGTACACTTGAAACTTCTCTAAGTAGAAAAATCTTGTTTATGAGGCCTAGACTTCAAAATTTGGATGAAATATCAAGATCATGTGGGTCTATAGAACAACATGTCCTGATAATTAGCATGTTTTCAATAAAAATAGACACCTCTTGAGCTAAATT
>NW_020619056.1:0-303 GCF_003573695.1 Papaver somniferum | reverse complement strand
AAGGATATCTGGAGCATAATAATTCATGGTCTCAGCACCAACAACGGTCTCAGGAGCAACATCCTCATGACAAGGCTCCATCAACTAACCATTCTCTGAAGTATTGCTCGAGGAAACGGACTTCTCGAAGCACTAATTATTCATATCAAGGCGTGTAGACATGAAATATGCTCACATGAAAGTCTTTCTGAAGATTGCACGATGGGAGGGCACAACACCAAAGTCTTCTACAAGATGTTCTCATCACCTCTACAAATGAGATACAACATACTTCAGCAAATGGGTTTACAAAAACGTACCAAC
>NW_020619055.1:0-1385 GCF_003573695.1 Papaver somniferum | reverse complement strand
AAAAAAAATAATTTTCACTTCGTTATTTAATGTGTACAAAAAAGTGCACCTGCACGAAAATTCAAAAGTTTATGCAGACGGTGTTTTACATGTGCACCATTTTGTCCATGCCTACAAAACCTGCATGAATTAGTCATTCATATCCACTCTCAGACCTACTTTTTCATGGAAATTACACTGGTATGTACAACCTTGCAAAACATGCATGAAACCGTTTATTCATAACCACACACAAACCTACTTTTTTACTGGAATTACACATATGCACCAATATGCACATCCTAAAAAACATTCATATATTAAATCGACCATTCATAACCACACATCGACCTATATTTCATTGAAAATACATTGGTGCACATATATGTACACCCACACAAAGCATGGAACAAACAATTATATCCGCCTACAAACTAAACTATTTCATTGGATTTACACAGGTGCAGTAGTATGTACACAGATACCTGTTGTATAAACGTAACATGAAAACTCAGATGGATTTGAACCATCAACCACCACAAACCTTGTGATAGGCTTGGGTGTTCTACCATTTTGAGCTTGTGAGTCTATAAATTAAATGCATAAAACGAAAAGAAAAAAAAAATTGATGCCAAAGGTGCAACTATTTACACATCAACAATCTACATTGTATAATTATGTACACATTAAGAATCAACAGGTGTACAACTATGTACACATTAACAATCAACAAGCTACAACATATACACATTAAGAATCAACATGTGTATAAACCCTGTGACTCAGGTTACTATCACCAACAACACGACAACAATTTTGGTATCCACAAAAAAAATGTAAGTGAAAATACTACTCCCTCCGTTTCTAAAATATAGGAAGGTTTCCTTATTTGGGTATGTCTAAAAAAAGGATTGTTTCCATATGTGGAAAATCAAATGTTATGGTTTTACTACTATACCCATAAAGGGACCACTTCTCTCTCTCCTTTTTCTCTCCTAATACAAAAAGGGGACCACTTCTCTCTCCTCTTTCTCTAATAACAAATGAGTGGGGACCAAAGGATATTTTAGGAAAAAACATGAAAAATGGCTACAATGATTGGTTTTCTTAATTTTTGTGAAAACCAAACTTGCCTATTTTTTAGAAACGGAGGGAGTATTAGGAATCCCCATAACCATCTATGTGTCATTTTCTCATATCTGCGTAACTTCGTACACCCTAATTACGAAAAGAAAAAGAAAAAGATAAACTCACCTAGATTAATAATTTTCCATGTCGTTTGTTGTACATCTTGAGCAATGTCTGCAGCTTTCTCTTTACCAATCCCTAGCTGCAATAATTTTCACCCAGCTTAAAATCTTCAACATCACACTTGGAAACAAAATCATGTAATAACTATTCGAATT
>NW_020619054.1:0-1384 GCF_003573695.1 Papaver somniferum | reverse complement strand
AAAAAAAATAATTTTCACTTCGTTATTTAATGTGTACAAAAAAGTGCACCTGCACGAAAATTCAAAAGTTTATGCAGACGGTGTTTTACATGTGCACCATTTTGTCCATGCCTACAAAACCTGCATGAATTAGTCATTCATATCCACTCTCAGACCTACTTTTTCATGGAAATTACACTGGTATGTACAACCTTGCAAAACATGCATGAAACCGTTTATTCATAACCACACACAAACCTACTTTTTTACTGGAATTACACATATGCACCAATATGCACATCCTAAAAAACATTCATATATTAAATCGACCATTCATAACCACACATCGACCTATATTTCATTGAAAATACATTGGTGCACATATATGTACACCCACACAAAGCATGGAACAAACAATTATATCCGCCTACAAACTAAACTATTTCATTGGATTTACACAGGTGCAGTAGTATGTACACAGATACCTGTTGTATAAACGTAACATGAAAACTCAGATGGATTTGAACCATCAACCACCACAAACCTTGTGATAGGCTTGGGTGTTCTACCATTTTGAGCTTGTGAGTCTCTAAATTAAATGCATAAAATGAAAAGAAAAAAAAATTGATGCCAAAGGTGCAACTATTTACACATCAACAATCTACATTGTATAATTATGTACACATTAAGAATCAACAGGTGTACAACTATGTACACATTAACAATCAACAAGCTACAACATATACACATTAAGAATCAACATGTGTATAAACCCTGTGACTCAGGTTACTATCACCAACAACACGACAACAATTTTGGTATCCACAAAAAAAATGTAAGTGAAAATACTACTCCCTCCGTTTCTAAAATATAGGAAGGTTTCCTTATTTGGGTATGTCTAAAAAAAGGCTTGTTTCCATATGTGGAAAATCAAATGTTATGGTTTTACTACTATACCCATAAAGGGACCACTTCTCTCTCTCCTTTTTCTCTCCTAATACAAAAAGGGGACCACTTCTCTCTCCTCTTTCTCTAATAACAAATGAGTGGGGACCAAAGGATATTTTAGGAAAAAACATGAAAAATGGCTACAATGATTGGTTTTCTTAATTTTTGTGAAAACCAAACTTGCCTATTTTTTAGAAACGGAGGGAGTATTAGGAATCCCCATAACCATCTATGTGTCATTTTCTCATATCTGCGTAACTTCGTACACCCTAATTACGAAAAGAAAAAGAAAAAGATAAACTCACCTAGATTAATAATTTTCCATGTCGTTTGTTGTACATCTTGAGCAATGTCTGCAGCTTTCTCTTTACCAATCCCTAGCTGCAATAATTTTCACCCAGCTTAAAATCTTCAACATCACACTTGGAAACAAAATCATGTAATAACTATTCGAATT
>NW_020619053.1:0-767 GCF_003573695.1 Papaver somniferum | reverse complement strand
CCGAGTAACATCTTACATGGTTTGTGTGATACAATCATTTGGTGTAAGACTTGGAAGGTTTCAATAATGATTATTTCAATATCTTGAAAATTGCTTTGATGTTGATAGTGTGTGAAAATGGCTATTAACATTATAGAAGAATGTTTCAATGATTGAAATAAAGAGTTGATGATGTAACCATCTATGGATATAAGCATATATAGTGTGTTCGCACATTAGTGTATAAGTCCATAAACCGGAAGCCAAGAGTATGCATATGTGTGTATACGGATTTGGTGAAGGAGGAAAGTTAAGTATGCGTACCCATACGCATACTGGCGGAAGTTCTCAAATCGAGAATTTCTGCTGAGTTTGGTTTTGGCAAAACTCACAAACCAGTCACCTTAAGTATGCGTACTCGTACGCATACTGGCGGAAGTTTTTGAACCAAAATTTTTGAGTTTGGAAACTTCACAAACTCAAAACCGGTTGCTTAAGTACACATACCCATACGTATACTTAAGCTGGTTACTTTGTCAAATCGGTCAAGTTCATGAACTTAAACATTTAAATTATAAGGAATGCAATCTTTGCAAACCGTGGCTATAATGTTCATGATTGATTCAAGTGCATCAAACCGATTTGATTTCAATTGTATTTTCTAAACAATTGAACAAATCTTAACTAGTTTCATTTGAGTCATTTGAACTAGTTATGGTTAAGATGAATAAGGTTGATATGAGAGTAATCATATGGCTAACCTCGGTTAACTATTTGTGAACCAACAT
>NW_020619052.1:0-936 GCF_003573695.1 Papaver somniferum | reverse complement strand
GACTTCAAAATTTGGCTAAAATATCAAGATCATGTGGGTCTATGGACCAACATGTCCTGATCATTAGCATGTTTCCAATAAAAATAGACACCGGTTGAGCTAAATTATAGCGTTCGAGTCTTTTCAAGTGTGTATTATTTGAATATACACTCAAAACTGCTCTAAGTAGAAAATTTGTGTTTATGAGGCCTAGCCTTCAAAACTTGGCTAAAATATCAAGATCATGTGGGTCTATAGACCAACATGTCCTGATCATTAGCATGTTTCCAATCAAAATAGAACCTCTTGAGCTAAATTATAGCGTTCGAGTCTTTTCGAGTGTGTATTTTTCGAATGTACACTCGAAACGGCTCTAAGTAGAAAATTCGTGTTTATGAGGCCTAGGCTTCGAAACTTGGCTAAAATATCAAGATCATGTGGGTCTATAGACCAACATGTCATGATAATTAGCATGTTTTCAATCAAAATAGACATCTGTTAAGCTAAATTATAACGTTCGAATCTTTTCGAGTGTGTATTTTTCGAATGTATACTCGAAACTGCTCTAAGTAGACAAATCTTGTTTATTAGACCTAGACTTCAAAATTTAGCTAAAATATCAAGATCATCTGGGTCTATAGACCAACATGTCCTGATTATTAGCATGTTTACAATAAAAATAGACACCGGTTGAGCTAAATATAACGTTCAAGTCTTTTCGAGTGTGTATTATTTGAATGTACACTCGAAACCGCTCTAAGTAGAAAATTCGTGTTTATGAGGCCTAGGCTTCAAAAATTGGCTAACATATCAAGATCATGTTGGTCTATAGACCAACATGTCCTGATCAATAGCATGTTTTCTATCAAAATAGACACCTCTTGAGCTAAATTATAGCGTTCGAGTCTTTTCGAGTGTGTATTTTTCGAATGTACACTCGAAACTGCTCTAAGTAGA
>NW_020619051.1:0-383 GCF_003573695.1 Papaver somniferum | reverse complement strand
TTTTTATGAGGCCTAGACTTCAAAATTTAGCTAAAATATCAAGATCATCTGGATCTATAGACCAACATGTCTTGATCATTAGCATGTTTCCAATAAAAATAGACACCGGTTGAGCTAAATTATAGCGTTCGATTCTTTTCGAGTGTGTATTATTCGTATGTACACTCGAAACTGCTCTAAGTAGAAAATTCGTGTTTATGAGGCCTAGGCTTCAAAACTTGGATAAAATATCAAGATCATGTGGGTCTATAGACCAACATGTCCTGAAAATTAGAATGTTTTCAATCAAAATAGACACCTCTTGAGCTAAATTATAGCGTTCGAGTCTTTTCGAGTGTGTATTTTTCGAATGTACACTCGAAACTGCTCTAAGTAGACAAATC
>NW_020619050.1:0-357 GCF_003573695.1 Papaver somniferum | reverse complement strand
GAGTGTGTATTTTTCGAATGTACAGTCGAAACTGCTCTAATTAGAAAAATCTTGTTTATGTGGCCTAGCGTTCAAAATTTGGCTAAAATATCAAGATCATGTGGGTCTATAGACCAACATGTCCTGATAATTAGCATGTTTTCAATCAAAATAGACACCGGTTGAGCTAAATTATAGCGTTCGACTCTTTTCGAGTGTGTATTATTCGAATGTACACTTGAAACTGCTCTAAGTAGAAAATTCGTGTTTATGAGGCCTAGGATTCAAAACTTGGCTAAAATATCAAGATCATGTGGGTCTATAGACCAACATGTCCTGATAATTAGCATGTTTTCAATCAAAATAGACACCTCTTGA
>NW_020619049.1:0-1145 GCF_003573695.1 Papaver somniferum | reverse complement strand
TTTCTTCATATTTTCTTGAATCAACGTACATAGAAATGCAATTTTTACTAGACGTAATGGCCTTAGAACATATTATTTGTGATTACAATACATTTTTTTATGTTAAAGATGAGTTTATATAGTTTACAATTTAGTCTCAGAAATCAACTTCCGACTTATAACGAAGTGTGTAGACTTTTTTGAGTTAACGTATAAAAAATTCAATATTTTTATGAACTCTTTATTTTTGTATTTGCTTTGTCTTTCAATTTGATTCAAATAGATGAAATTTTTTAGAATTTGGGCTAGTTCTGGCTGGCCTTTCATCATTCTTCTATTGTGAAATTTGACTTCCTTCATATTTCTTGAATCAACGTACATAGAAATGCAATTTTTACTAGACGTAATGCATTAGAACATATTACTTGTGATTACAATACATTTTCAAACTTTTTATGTTAAAGATGGGTTTATCTAGTTTACGATTTAGTCTCAGAAATCAATTTCCGACTTATAACGAAGTTTGTAGACTTTTTTGAGTTAACGTATAAAAAATTCAACATTCTTATGAACTCTTTATTTTTGTATTGGCTTTGTCTTTCAGTTTGATTCAAATAGATGAAATTTGTTAGAATTTGGGTTAGTTCTGGCTGGTCTTTCATCCTTCTTCTATTGTGAAATTTGACTTCCTTCATATTTTCTTGAACCAACGTACATAGAAATGCAATTTTTACTAGACGTAATGCCTTAGAACATATTATTTGTGATTACAATACATTTTCAAACTTTTTTTGTTAAAGATGAGTTTATCTAGTTTATAATTTAGTTTCAGAAATCAATTTCAGACTTATAACGAAGGGTGTAGCCTTTTTTGAGTTAATGTATATAAAATTCAACATTTTTATGAACTCTTTCTTTTTGTGTTGGCTCTGTCTTTCTATTTGATTCAAGATAGATGAAATTTCTTAGGATTTGGATTAGTTGTGCATGGTCTTTCATCCTTCTTTTATTGTGAAATTTGACTTCCTTCATATTTTCTTGAATCAACGTACATAGAAATGCAATTTTACCAGACGTAGTGCCTTAGAACATATTATTTTTTATTACAATACATTTATCAAACTTTTTCTGTTAAAGATGAGTTTATCTAGTTTACAATTTAGTTT